>NW_012285714.1:0-1512 GCF_000151885.1 Dipodomys ordii
TTCCGGTTTTCTGAGTGGCTTATTGGAGATAAGAGTCTCACTGTCTTCATGTGCCCAGGCTGGGCACTGGGGGCTGGGGGCTGTCTCTCTCTGTGCTCTTCTCCTTCCCAGCCCTCCCCCCCCTTGTTTTGCCAGTCTAGGGGCTGGCAAAAGAAGAAGAAGAAAGAGAGATTGAGTAAAATTAGCCATCCACCCTTCAGCCATCCTCCTTGAGACATTCTCAATGAAGTGGGCTGGGAATGTGTATGGGTGGTAGACAGCTTCCCTAAAAACTCGGGCCTAAATGGCAGCAGCGGCGGCAGCAGCATCCATCTTGTTTACAGACCGAGTGTCCACCAGCTCATGTGGGCTTTCATGTTCTGTGTGAGTGGACAAGGCAGGCAGACGGGCTAGCTAGCGAGCTGAGCTGGGTGTGAGATTCATTGGAGATAAGAGTCTCTTTTGGGACACCGATTCCTGCTCCCTCCTTCCTTCGGGGACACCAAGGAAGAAGTTGCCCCTGGCGGGTGGGTTCCAGGCTGGCAGGCAGAGTAAGCAGAGCCCCGCTGGGACGGAAATGCATTTCTTCCTGGAGTCCACAACGAAAAGCAAGGGGAGGGGCGGAGGGGAGAGGACAGAGAGACAGAGAGGAGAGACAGACAGAGACAGAGACAAAGAGAAACAGACTCACAGACAGAGACAGAGACCCCGAGACCGACAGAAAGACACACAGGGAAAGAGCTGGAGGGGGAACGAGAGATCCACAAGTCCAACTAGATTCCCCTGAATCAACAAACAGACGGACGGACGGACGGACGGACGGACGGACACACACACACACACACACACTCACACACACACACACACACACACACACAGGCGCGCCCGCGCGAGACAGACAGACAGAGGGACACATGGAGGGGGAGCCCTAGTGACCCATTAGTGTGACTGACTAGATCACCTGAATAAATTATTCCTTCCCTGCCCTGCCTGCCCTCATGTATTAAGGTAGACGATTGGTATGGAGTTCTTCTTGTCACCAAACACAGGTGAGGGTTAGTGACTTTTTACCCTTCCATGTAGGGGGACTCTTCCCTTAGGACCCTTGATTTCGATCATTGAGTAAGCATTTCTGGAGGGGGCACTCTGGTGGAATTTTTATGGAGTAAGTAAGCAAGCAGGCAAGCAGACAACCAGACCCCCAAAAAAGGCACAGACAGACAGACAGACAGACAAGGACATACTCTAATACAGTGTGGGTGCTCTTTAAGGGAGAGAGACCTACACAGCTCCCTGACTTCATGGGTGTTTTCAGGGTTAAACAGGCGGGGTGGGGGGGTGGTGGTGGGGGATGTGGCAGCTGAGTTATGTACAGATAGATGTTTTATCTTTGCCCCAACCAGAATTAAGGAAGGAAGGAAGGAAGTAAGTAAGTAAGGAAGGAAGGAAGTAAGGAAGGAAGGATGACAGGAAGGAAGGAAGGAAGGAAGGAAGGAAACAAGCATTAATGATCTGTTTTCCTTATCTGTAAAG
>NW_012285715.1:0-12211 GCF_000151885.1 Dipodomys ordii
TACCCAGAGCATGGCTATGCTCATACATAGTTTATGTATGTGCACACAGTGTTATTCTTAGGTCTCTGTGAAAGGGAAGACGTTTCCGCTTGGCATCACATTTCATTCTTGTAAACCCCTCTCTCCAAGAAAGACATTGGGTAAGGAACTTACACCGGGGAGGGAAGTAAATTTTAAAAAGAACAGAGCATGGGTCAAAGCATCCCCCCTCTCCCCCCCCCCCATGTATGCATGGGAAACCAACAGAATCATCTCTTAAACCCTACTACAGGCTCAAGGTAGAGAGTTTACTTTGTTTCTTTTTCCTCTGTGTGTTCTCAAGGTTTCACTCTCATTTCTGGGCACATAACCATTGGGCCTTGCCTCGGTGGGTGTTTCTCCCCCTAAAAGTATCTATCCTGTCTTTTGGGTCTTACTGTGTGTGAGTGTGTGAGTGAGTGAGTGAGTGAGTGAGTGAGTGAGTGAGTGAGTGAGGCAGCCAGGCAGCCAGCCAAGCAGCCAGCCAGGCAGTCAGTCCAGAGATCTAATTTCTCCCCTATTTTAAACGTACCTTTTGCATATGAGAGAGAAAACACACTAAACTGGTTTTCTATAGGAACATATATGTGAATACATTCACCATGGAGTGAAAAGATAGAGTCGCTTCCAAATGACATGTACAGCAGAATACCAACACATCCAGATGACTTCTGCAAGAAGCCAAGGCCCACTTGTGCAATCCCATAATGAGGAAGCTTCAGTCAGTGGCCTGGTTTGAGTCCAGGCCTCCACTTAAAAACGACCTTTCCTTTACTTTGTGTTTTTATTTTGCCCTGTTTTCTTTTCCTTTCTATGACCTCTCCCCCCAACCCCCCACCCCCTTCCCTCCACAGGTCTCTCTTTCTCCTTTTCTTTCTCTGTAGTTTGAGCCTGAGAGTTACTTAATTCCTGAACTTCTGGGTTTTCCTTAGATCTGGTAACCTGGTGGACATAAAAATTTGGGAAAGCCTCAAAACAGTCACCCCCACCCCACGAAAAATAATCATGCTTGTCGCCAAAAGCTTTTAAATGAGAAAACAGTGGTCAAGTGAAGCAAATGAAGGCTGTAATAGACAACTGTACCAAGTTTTTTTTAATATATATATATATATATATATATATATATATATATATATATATATATATATATATATATATATATATATATATATATATATATATATATATATATATAGGAGGCTGAGATCTGAGGATCGCGGTTCAAAGCCAGCCCGGGCAGGAGAGACCTTGAGACTCCTATCTCCAATAACCACCAGAAAAACCGGAAGTGGCGCTGTAGCTCAAGTGGTAGAGCGCTCGCCTTGAGCTGAAGAGCTGAGGGACAGCGCCCAGGCCCAGAGTTCAAGCCCCACGGCCGACCAAAAAAAAAAATATATATATATATGTATATGTATTAAATATATTTTTATTGTGAAAATACTGTACAGAGGGGTTACAATTACACGGGTAAGATAATGAGCACATTTCTTATAAGCATTGTAGCCTCCTGCTTTGTTTCCCCTTCCCATCCCTTCGTATCCTCCCCCCCTCCCCCCGCCGTCCCCCCACCAAAGTTGTCAAGTTCGTTTTTCGACATAACGACTTGTATATCTCATTGTTTCAATGGGTCCTCCTGTATCCCTGTTTTAACAATTTGTTTTTTCCCTTCCCCTCCACATATATCAACACCAGGATTTTTTTTTTATTAAGCAAAACAACTCAGTTATTCAGCTGTGAGTATGTCCATACAAACAAGATGCAGGAGCCTTCCATGCTGGACTGGCCAAAAAAGGGGGGAGAGCTAGGAAGGTGGCTTAGTGGTAGAGTGCTCGCTCGCCTTGCAAGCATGAGGCCCTGGGTTCGATTCCTCAGCACTATATAAACAGAAAAGGGGAGCAGTGGCACACTGTGGCTCAAGTGGCAGAACAGTAGTGAGCCTTCGGATGAAGAGCAGAGAGACAGCACCCAGACCCAGAGTTCAAGCCTCACGCCCGGCAACAAAAAAACTGAAAATAATAAATGTATATGTGTGTATCACACTATATATAAGCATAGATAGATATATATGTATGTATGTATGTGTATAAATATATATGTGTATATGTATGTATATGCGTGTGTGTGTGTGTCTGTGTCTGTGTGTGTGTGGAGAGAGAGAGAGAGAGAGAGAGAGAGAGAGAAAGCCAGAAGTGGTGACGTGGTTCAAATGATACAGTCAGTGCTAGACTTGAGCAAAAGAAGTTGAGTGACAGTGCTGAGGCCCTGACTTCAAGTCTCAGTATTGCCCACCCCCCCAAAAAAATAAAGAAAAAGGAGAAAAAGAGGGGGGGAGAGAAGGGGGGGGAAGAAAGAGAGAAAGTAAAAAAAGGAAGGAAGGAAGGAAGAGAAATGCCCCAACCCAAACATCTAGAAATTCTGGTTGGGGCAAAGATAAAACATCTATCTGTACATAACTCAGCTTCTATCTGTACATAACTCAGCTGCCACATCCCCCACCACCCCCCCCCCACCCCGCCTGTTTAACCCTGAAAACACCCATGAAGTCAGGGAGCTGTGTAGGTCTCTCTCCCTTAATGTCCTTGTCTGTCTGTCTGTCT
The DNA here is from genome assembly GCF_000151885.1 of Dipodomys ordii. NCBI lineage: Eukaryota > Metazoa > Chordata > Mammalia > Rodentia > Heteromyidae > Dipodomys > Dipodomys ordii. The sequence goes on from NW_012285715.1 coordinate 2,616, forward strand.
GTCTGTCTGTCTGTCTGTCTGTGTGCCTTTTTTGGGGGTCTGGTTGTCTGCTTGCCTGCTTGCTTACTTACTCCATAAAAATTCCACCAGAGTGCCCCCTCCAGAAATGCTTACTCAATGATCGAAATCAAGGGTCCTAAGGGAAGAGTCCCCCTACATGGAAGGGTAAAAAGTCACTAACCCTCACCTGTGTTTGGTGACAAGAAGAACTCCATACCAATAGTCTACCTTAATACATGAGGGCAGGCAGGGCAGGGAAGGAATAATTTATTCAGGTGATCTAGTCAGTCACACTAATGGGTCACTAGGGCTCCCCCTCCATGTGTCCCTCTGTCTGTCTGTCTCGCGCGGGCGCGCCTGTGTGTGTGTGTGTGTGTGTGTGTGTGTGTGTGTGTGTGTGTGTGTGTCCGTCCGTCCGTCCGTCCGTCCGTCCGTCTGTTTGTTGAATCTAGTTGGACTTGTGGATCTCTCGTTCCCCCTCCAGCTCTTTCCCTGTGTGTCTTTCTGTCGGTCTCGGGGTCTCTGTCTCTGTCTGTGAGTCTGTTTCTCTTTGTCTCTGTCTCTGTCTGTCTCTCCTCTCTGTCTCTCTGTCCTCTCCCCTCCGCCCCTCCCCTTGCTTTTCGTTGTGGACTCCAGGAAGAAATGCATTTCCGTCCCAGCGGGGCTCTGCTTACTCTGCCTGCCAGCCTGGAACCCACCCGCCAGGGGCAACTTCTTCCTTGGTGTCCCCGAAGGAAGGAGGGAGCAGGAATCGGTGTCCCAAAAGAGACTCTTATCTCCAATGAATCTCACACCCAGCTCAGCTCGCTAGCTAGCCCGTCTGCCTGCCTTGTCCACTCACACAGAACATGAAAGCCCACATGAGCTGGTGGACACTCGGTCTGTAAACAAGATGGATGCTGCTGCCGCCGCTGCTGCCATTTAGGCCCGAGTTTTTAGGGAAGCTGTCTACCACCCATACACATTCCCAGCCCACTTCATTGAGAATGTCTCAAGGAGGATGGCTGAAGGATGGATGGCTAATTTTACTCAATCTCTCTTTCTTCTTCTTCTTTTGCCAGCCCCTAGACTGGCAAAACAAGGGGGGGAGGGCTGGGAAGGAGAAGAGCACAGAGAGAGACAGCCCCCAGCCCCCAGTGCCCAGCCTGGGCACTGAAGACCGTGAGACTCTTATCTCCAATAAGCCACTCAGAAAACCGGAAGTGGTACTGTGGCTCAAGTAGTAGAGCCCTAGTCTTGAGCTGAAGAGTTGGGGGACAGTGTCCAGGGCCAGGGTTCAAGCCCCGCGTCCTGGGAAAAACAAAAACAAAAAACAAAACCAAAATAACCAAAAAAAATCATGAAAATAATAAGGTAATGTGTGTGTGTGGGCGCGCGCGTGCGTGTGTGTGTATCACAGTATCTATAAGTATATACGTATGTGTATAAATATAGTTGTGCATGTATATATACACATATGTGTATAAATAAACGAATAGATGTGTATTTATACATATATACATTTATGTATAAAATGAATATATATAATATATATTACACACACACACACACACACACACACACACACACACACGCCACGTACATAGACAGATAAAGCCAAAAGTGGAGCTCTGGTTCAAGTGATAGACTGCTAGACTTGAGCCAAAAAAGCTGAGTGGCTGAGTGACAGTGCCTTGACTTCAAGTCCCAGGATTGCCCACCTCCCCATAAAAAGGAGAAAAAGGAGAGGGGGAGGAAACACAAAGAAAGAAAGAAAGAAAGAAAGAAAGAAAGAAAGAAAGAAAGAAAGAAAGAAAGAAAGAAAGAAAGAAAGAAAGAAAGGAAGGAAGGAAGGAAGGAAGGAAGGAAGGAAGGAAGGGAGGGAGGAAGGAAGGAAGGAAGGAAGGAAGGAAGGAAGGAAGGAAGGAAGACAGGAAGGAAGGAAGGAAGACAGGAAGGAAGGAAGGAAGGAAGGAAGGAAGGAAGGAAGGAAGGAAGGAAGGAAGGAAGGAAGGAAGGAAACAAGCATTAATGATCTGTTTTCCTTATCTGTAAAGAAATACCCCCAAACATCTAGAATTGAGATTGGAGCAAAGATTAAACAACTATCTGTGCATAATTCAGTTGCCACACCCCCCCCCACGTTAACCCTGAAAACACCAATGAAGTCAGGAGCTGTGTGGTTCTCTCTGTCTGTCTGTCTGTGTCTGCCTTTTTTTTTTTGGGGGGGGGGTCAGGTTGTCTGGTTGCCTGCTTGCTTACTCCATAAAACTCCACCAGAATGACTCCTCCGGAAATGCTTATTCAATGATCGAAATCAAGGGTCCTAAGGCAAGAGTCCCCCTACATGGAAGGGTAAAAAGTCACTAACCCTCACCTGTGTTTGGTGACAAGAAGAACTCCATACCAATCGTCTACCTTAATACATGAGGGCAGGGCAGGGAAGGAATAAGTTTATTCAGGTGATCTAGTCAGTCACACTAATGGGTCTCTAGGGCTTCCCCTCCCTGTGTCCCTCAGTCTGTCTGTCTGTCTCGCGCGCTCGTGTGTGCGTGTGCGTGCGTGCGTGCGTGCGCGCGCGCGCGCGCGCGCGCGCGCGTGTGTGTGTGTGTGTGTGTCCGTCCGTCTGTTTGTTGATTCAGAGGAATCTAGTTGGACTTGTGGATCTCTCGTTCCCCCTCCATCTCTTTCCTTGTGTGTGTGTCTTTCTGTCGGTCTCTGGGTCTCTGTCTCTGTCTGTGTGTCTGTCTCTCTTTGTGTCTGTCTCTCCTCTCTGTCTCTCTGTCCTCTCCCATCAGCCCCCCCCCCTTGCTTTTCGTTGTGGACTCCAGGAACAAATGTATTTCATTCCCAGCAGGGCTCTGCTTACTCTGCCTGCCAGCCTGGAACCCACCCGCCAGCGGCAACTTCTTCCTTGGTGTCCCAGAAGGAAGGAGGGAGCAGGAACCGGTGTCCCAAAAGAGACTCTTATCTCCAATGAATCGCACACCCTGCTTGCTGGGCCGCCCGCCCGCCTGCCTTGTCAACCCACACAGAACATGAAAGCCCACATGAGCTCAAGAACATGCAAAGATTCAGTGTAGAGGCTTCTCATTTTGAACGTGGACACTTGGTCTGTAAACAAGATGGATGCCGCCGCTGCCGCTGCTGCCATTTAGGCCCGAATTTGTAGGGAAGCTCTCTACCACCCAGACACATTGAGACACACTGAGACATTGAGAATGTCTCAAGGAGGATGGCTGGTGGATGGATGGCTACTTTTACTCAATCTCTATTTCTTCTTCTTCTTTTGCCAGCCCCTAGACTGGCAAAACACGTGGGGGAGGGCTGGGAAGGTGTAGAGCACAGAGAGAGACAGCACCCAGCCCCAGAGTTCAAGCCTCACACCAGACACACACACACACACACAAACTTGAAAATAGCTGGGCGCTGGTGGCTCGCGCCTGTAATCCTAGCTACTCCGGAAGCTGAGATCTGAGGATCTCGGTCCAAAGCCAGCCTAGGCACAGAAGACCGGGAGACTCTTATCTCCAATAAGCCACTCAGAAAACCGGAAGTGGTACTGTGGCTCAAGTAGTAGAGCCCTAGTCTTGAGCTGAAGAGTTGGGGGACAGTGTCCAGGGCCAGGGTTCAAGCCCCGCGTCCCGGGAAAAACCAAAACCAAAAACAAAACAAATACACCAAAAAAATCATGAAAATAATAAGGTAATGTGTGTGTGTGTGTGTGTGTGTGTATCACACTATATATATAAGTATATATGTATGTATATGTGTGCATGTATATATACACACGTGTGTAAATAAACGAATAGATGTGTATTTATACATATATTGTCTATGTATAAAATGAATATATAATATATATATATTACACACACACACACACACACACACACACACACACACGCCACGTACATAGACAGATAAAGCCAAAAGTGGAGCTCTGGTTCAAGTGATAGACTGCTAGACTTGAGCCAAAAAAGCTGGGTGGCTGAGTGAGTGACAGTGCCTTGACTTCAAGTCCCAGGATTGCCCACCTCCCCATAAAAAGGAGAAAAAGGAGAGGGGGAGGAAACACAAAGAAAGAAAGAAAGAAAGAAAGAAAGAAAGAAAGAAAGAAAGAAAGAAAGAAAGAAAGGAAGGAAGGAAGGAAGGGAGGGAAGAAGGAAGGAAGGAAGGAAGACAGGAAGGAAGGAAGGAAGGAAGGAAGGAAGGAAGGAAGGAAGGAAGGAAGGAAGGAAGGAAGACAGGAAGGAAGGAAGGAAGGAAGGAAGGAAGGAAGGAAGGAAACAAGCATTAATGATCTGTTTTCCTTATCTGTAAAGAAAGAAAGAAAGAGAGAGAGAGAGAGAGAGAGAGAGAGAAAGAAAGAAAAGAAAGAAAGAAAACAAGATTAATGATCTGTTTTTCTTATCTGTAAAGAAATACCCCAAACATCTAGAATTGAGATTGGAGCATAGATAAAAACAACTATCTGTGCATAATTCAGTTGCCACATCCCCCCCCCTGCCCCGCTTTAACCCTGAAAACACCAATGAAGTCAGGAGCTGTGTGGTTCTCTCTGTCTGTCTGTCTGTGTCTGCCTTTTTTTTTTGGGGGGGGGGTCAGGTTGTCTGGTTGCCTGCTTGCTTACTTACTCCATAAAAATTCCACCAGAGTGCCCCCTCCAGAAATGCTTACTCAATGATCGAAATCAAGGGTCCTAAGGCAAGAGTCCCTACATGGAAGGGTAAAAAGTCACTAACCCTCACCTGTGTTTGGTGACAAGAAGAACTCCATACCAATCGTCTACCTTAATACATGAGGGCAGGGCAGGGAAGGAATAATTTATTCAGGTGATCTAGTCAGTCACACTAATGGGTCTCTAGGGCTCCCCCTCCCTGTGTCCCTCTGTGTGTCTGTCTCCGCGCATGTGTGTGTGTGTGTGTGCGTGCGTGTGTGCGTGCGTGTGTGTCCGTCCGTCCGTCCGTCTGTTTGTTGATTCAGGGGAATCTAGTTGGACTTGTGGATCTCTCGTTCCCCCTCCAGCTCTTTCCCTGTGTGTCTTTCTGTCGGTCTCTGTCTGTCTCTCCTCTCTGTCTCTCTGTTCTCTCCCCTCCGCCCCGCCCCCCTTGTTTTTCGTTGTGGACTCCAGGAAGAAATGTATTTCGGTCCCAGTGGGGCTCTGCTTACTCTGCTTGCCAACCTGGAACCCACCCGCCAGCGGCAACTTCTTCCTTGGTGTCCCCGAAAGAAGGAGGGAGCAGGAACCAGTGTCTTATCTCCAATGAATCGCACCCCCCCTCCCCCGCCCGCCCGCCCGCCCGCCCGCCCGCCCGCCCGCTGTGTCAACCCACAGAGAACATGAAACCGCATGAGCTCGTGGACACTCGGTCTGTAAACAAGATGGATGTCGCTGCTGCCATTTAGGCCCGAGTTTGTAGGGAAGCTGTCTACCACCCAGACACATTCCCAGCCCACTTCATTGAGAATGTCTCAAGGAGGATGGCTGAAGGATGGATGGCTAATTTTACTCAATCTCTCTTTCTTCTTCTTCTTTTGCCAGCCCCTAGACTGGCAAAACGAGTGGGGGAGGGCTGGGAAGGTGAAGAGCACAGAGAGAGAGAGAGAGAGAGAGAGAGAGAGAGAGAGAGACAGCACCCAGCCCCCAGAGTTCAAGCCTCACACCCGACACACACACACACACACAAACTTGAAAATAGCTGGGCACTGGTGGCTCGCGCCTGTAATCCTAGCTACTCCGGAAGCTGAGAGCTGAGGATCTCAGTCCAAAGCCAGCCTGGGCACGAAAGACCGTGAGAGTCTTATCTCCAATAAGCCACTCAGAAAACCGGAAGTGGTACTGTGGCTCAAGTAGTAGAGCCCTAGTCTTGAGCTGAAGAGTTGGGGGACAGTGTCCAGGGCCAGCCAGGGTTCAAGCCTCGCGTCCCGGGAAAAACAAAAACAAAAACAAAAAAAACAAAAAAAAATCATGAAAATAATAAGGGAATGTGTGTGTGTGTGTGTGTGTGTGCGCGCGCGCGCGCGCCTGTGTATCACAGTATACATGTATGTGTATACATATACGTGTGCACGTATACATACACATGTGTGTGCATGTATATATACACATATGTGTATAAATAAACGAATAGATGTGTGTCTATACATATTTACGTCTATGTGTAAAATGAATATATATAATATATATTACACACACACACACACACACACACACACACACACACACACACACGCCACTATGTACATAGTACATAGGCAGATAAAGCCAAAAGTGGAGCTCTGGTTCAAGTGATAGACTGCTAGACTTGAGCCAAAAAAGCTGAGTGGCTGAGTGACAGTGCCTTGACTTCAAGTCCCAGGATTGCCCACCCCCCCCATAAAAAAGAGAAAAAGGAGAGGGGGGAAACATAAAGAAAGAGAGAGAGAGAGAGAGAGAGAGAGAGAGAGAGAGAGAAAGAGAGCAAGAAAGAAAGAAAACAAGCGTTAATGAGCTGTTTTTCTTATCTGTAAAGAAATACCCCAAACATCTAGAGTTGAGATTGGAGCAAAGATAAAACAACTATCTGTGCATAATTCAGTTGCCACATTCCCCCCCCCCCGACCCCCCACTTTAACCCTGAAAACACCCATGAAGTCAGGAGCTGTGTGGGTCTCTCTGTCTGTCTGTGTCTGCCTTTTTTTTGGGGGGGGGGGTCTGGTTGTATGGTTGTCTGGTTGCCTGGTTGCCTGCTTGCTTACTCCATAAAACTCCACCCGAGTGACTCCTCCGGAAATGCTTATTCAGTGATCGAAATCAAGGGTCCTAAGGGAAGAGTCCCTACATGGAAGGGTAAAAAGTCACTAGCCGTCACCTGTGTTTGGTGGCAAGAAGAACTCCATACCAATCTTCTACCTTAATACATGAGGGCAGGGCAGGGCAGGAATAAATTTATTCAGGTGATCTAGTCAGTCACACCAATGGGTCTCTAGGGCTCCCCCTCCATGTCTCCCTCTCTCTGCCTGTCTGTGTGTCGGTCTCTGTCTCTGTCTTTGCCTGTGTGTGTGTGTGTGGTGGGGGCATGTATGCCTGTTTGTTGATTCAGGTGATCTAGTTATACTTGTGGATCTCTGAGCCCCCTCCCCATCTCTCCCTCTGTCTGCCTGTGTGTCGATGGTGTGTGTGTGTGTGTGTGTGTGTGTGTGTGTGTGTGTGTGTGTGTGTCTGTCTGTCTGTCTGTCTGTCTGATTACTCAGGTGGTGTAGTTAGATTTGTGGGTGGATCTCTCGCTCCCCCTCCATCTCCCTCTCATCTGCCTCTGTGTGTGTGTGTGTGTGTGTGTGTGTGTCCGTCCGTCCGTCTGTCTGTCCATCTGTCTGTCCGTCTGTCTGTCAGTGTGTGTGTGTGTGTGTGTGTGTGTGTGTGTGTGTCTGTCTGTCTGTCGATGATTCGTTCAGGGGACCTAGTTGGACTTGTGGATCTCTCGCTTCCCCTGTGTGTCTTTCCGTCGGTCGCTGGGTCTCTGTCTCTCTCTGTCTCTGTCTCTCTGCCTCTCTGCCTCCTGTCTGTCTCTATGTCCCCCCCTCTCCCCCCCTCCCCTCCCCTCTGTCTTGCTTTTCCTTGTGGACTCCAGGAAGAACCGTATTTCAGTCAGTCCCAGCGGGGCTCTGCTTACTCTGCTTGCCAGCCTGGAACCCACCCGCCAGCGGCAACTTCTTCCTTGGAAGAAGGAAGGAGGGAGCAGGAACCAGCGTCCCAGGAAAGACTCTCAATTTGAACGTGGACACTCGGTCTGTGAACAAGATGGATGCCGCCGGCCGCCTCCGCGGCCACCGCCATTTAGGCCCGAGTTTGTAGGGGAAGCTGTCACATTCCCAGCCCACCTCCTTGAGAATGTCTCAAGGATGGATGGCTAATTTTATTCAATCATCATCTGGTTTCCGGAAGGAGAAAATGCCTCTGCTCACCCCCACCCCGCAGTTCCCCTCCCCGTGTACCCTGCACACAAGATGGCAGTCCTTGTGATCTCTGAGCTGCCACACCACACCACACCACACCACACCGCACCACACCGCACCACACTCTGGCAGAAAATTCCTCCTATGGATTGTCTGGCCTCGGGAATTTACTCTCTCCCCGGCCCCTTTTCCTTGGGAAAGAAGGATATCCATGGGGACAAAAAGAAGACCGAAAACAGAGCAAACTTATCCAATAAGACAGGTAGGGCACAAAACCTTTCGGCCGGTCGGTAAAGAAAAAAAAAAAAAAACCCAGGCAAAGGCTCACCGGCCGGGTGGTGCCGGTGGCAGCAGTGGCTCACTGCCCATCATCCATCCGTCTGAGGTGCTGAGCCAGGAGGCTGAGACCTGAGGATAGTGGTTCATAGGCAGCCAGGGCAGGAAAGTCCATTTGAGACTCTTCAATCTCGATGGGTCACCGAAAACGCCAGAAGTGGAGGTGGACTTGGGGGGAAATGCCCTAGTGAAGATTTCCTCGGGGCTGAATTAGAACCGTGTCATGCAAGAGCACGAGCTCCCAGAGGACAGTACTGTACCTCTGGTTCCGGGCGGGCAGAACCCGGTGCAGACTCATTATGGTGCGGTGACAGGAAAAAAAAAAAAAAATAAATAAATCCCAGAGGTGGACTGGGCTGGGAATGTGTCTTAGCGTGCTTGAAGCCCTGGGTTCAATCCCTCAGTACCACCTAAACAGAACAAGCCAGAAGGGGCTCGAGTGGTAGAGCAGTGACCTTGAGCATAAAGAAACTCAGGGACGGTGCTCAGGCCCGGAGCCCCAGCCCCAGGCAGGACTGGCCTTTAAAAGGAAAAAGGAAAAGCAAATGATGATAATAATGAATCATAACAACCTATATGTATGTGCATGTCAGAACTCTCACTCCCCACTGCCGGGTAGGTGAGGACTGACTGACTGAGTGAGTGACTGACCCGACCCGTGTTTTGCCCCTCCCGCCGCCCCATCCACCTTGTCGACGGCGAACGCGCGCCATCTAGTGGTGGTTTTGTGAATTGCAGTTTTCTCTCATGAAATGCATGGGGGAAAAAAAGAACAAGCAAACCACGCACTGACTGACTGAGAAAACCGGCCCAGGCTGGCTGGCCCCGAGAGAGACTGCCTTCTTTTCAGAGAAGGGGTGGGGTGGGGATGATGATGTGCCTCGTTGGAGTACGGGGCCCATGCATAGGCAGGCAGGCAGGCAGGCAGGCAGGCAGGCAGGCAGGCAGGCAGGCAGGCAGGCAGGCAGGCAGGCAGGCAGGCAGGCAGGCAGGCAGGCAGGCAGGCAGGCAGGCAGGCAGGCAGGCAGGCAGGCAGGCAGGCTCGGAGTGGGACCGTTGTGTGTTGGAGCGCCAGTACAGTAGCTCAAGCCCCAGGAGCGGGAGAGAGAATTCAAACGAGAGAGAGAGAGAGAGAGAGACAGACAGACAGACAGACAGACAGACAGACAGACAGACAGACAGACAGAGACAAAGAGAGACACAGAGAGAGAAATAGAGAAACAGAAACAGAGAGACAAGAGACAGAGACGTGGTGAATTGGTCCGGCTGGACTACATACATGCTCTGTCGCGTCCGATCTTTGAGTTTCCTCAAAGATGCACGCACGCACACACATATATGAT
>NW_012285716.1:0-5000 GCF_000151885.1 Dipodomys ordii
TCAGTAGGGCCACTAAACTAATAAAAATCGTTCTAAGAAACTATTGAGTGTTAGGACCCTCGGGATAGGGTGGATTAGGCTCTGTACCCGTGAGGCGAGGTGGCCGTGTGTACCAGCTTTGTGCCAAGACGTTGCCTTATCTCGGCCTATCTTCCTTCCCAGAATTGAACACAGAGGCAAGCAGGATAATTTCCAGGGGGAAATGAGGCCTGGGAAAGCACCACCAGGAATTCAGAGACAAGACAGCCGGACAGCTTCCTAATGAATGGCTCCAGTGAAGTCACATACACATCCTATTTTCTTCACTTTTCAGTCCCTCATAAACGAACAGTTATTAGGAAAGAAAACTAATAGGTGGGGGTGGGTGGTGGAAGGGAAAAGAGCAGCTCCCTTCCTCTGAGCTTTTGCCCAAACAATGAGTATACTGTGGGAATGGAGCAGGAGCAAAGAGTTTCCTCAAAGAAAGGAGGAAACTTACACCGGGGAGGGAAGTAAATTTTAAAAAGAAACAGAGCATGGGTCAAAGCATCCCCCCTCTCCCCCCCCCCCATGTATGCATGGGAAACCAACAGAATCATCTCTTAAACCCTACTACAGGCTCAAGGTAGAGAGTTTACTTTGTTTCTTTTTCATTTCTGGGCACATAACCATTGGGCCTTGCCTCGGTGGGTGTTTCTCCCCCTAAAAGTATCTATCCTGTCTTTTGGGTCTTACTGTGTGTGAGTGTGTGAGTGAGTGAGTGAGTGAGTGAGTGAGTGAGTGAGTGAGTGAGTGAGTGAGTGAGGCAGCCAGGCAGCCAGCCAAGCAGCCAGCCAGGCAGTCAGTCCAGAGATCTAATTTCTCCCCTATTTTAAACGTACCTTTTGCATATGAGAGAGAAAACACACTAAACTGGTTTTCTATAGGAACATATATGTGAATACATTCACCATGGAGTGAAAAGATAGAGTCGCTTCCAAATGACATGTACAGCAGAATACCAACACATCCAGATGACTTCTGCAAGAAGCCAAGGCCCACTTGTGCAATCCCATAATGAGGAAGCTTCAGTCAGTGGCCTGGTTTGAGTCCAGGCCTCCACTTAAAAACGACCTTTCCTTTACTTTGTGTTTTTATTTTGCCCTGTTTTCTTTTCCTTTCTATGACCTCTCCCCCCAACCCCCCACCCCCTTCCCTCCACAGGTCTCTCTTTCTCCTTTTCTTTCTCTGTAGTTTGAGCCTGAGAGTTACTTAATTCCTGAACTTCTGGGTTTTCCTTAGATCTGGTAACCTGGTGGACATAAAAATTTGGGAAAGCCTCAAAACAGTCACCCCCACCCCACGAAAAATAATCATGCTTGTCGCCAAAAGCTTTTAAATGAGAAAACAGTGGTCAAGTGAAGCAAATGAAGGCTGTAATAGCCACCATGTTTCTAGACAACTGTACCAAGTTTTTTTTAATATATATATATATATATATATGTATATATATATATATATATATATATATATATATATATATATATATATATATATATATATATATATATATATAGGATCGCGGTTCAAAGCCAGCCCGGGCAGGAGAGACCGTGAGACTCCTATCTCCAATAACCACCAGAAAAACCGGAAGTGGCGCTGTAGCTCAAGTGGTAGAGCGCTCGCCTTGAGCTGAAGAGCTGAGGGACAGCGCCCAGGCCCAGAGTTCAAGCCCCACGGCCGACCAAAAAAAAAATATATATATATATATATGTATATGTATTAAATATATTTTTATTGTGAAAATACTGTACAGAGGGGTTACAATTACACGGGTAAGATAATGAGCACATTTCTTATAAGCATTGTAGCCTCCTGCTTTGTTTCCCCTTCCCATCCCTTCGTATCCTCCCCCCCTCCCCCCGCCGTCCCCCCACCAAAGTTGTCAAGTTCGTTTTTCGACATAACGACTTGTATATCTCATTGTTTCAATGGGTCCTCCTGTATCCCTGTTTTAACAATTTGTTTTTTCCCTTCCCCTCCACATATATCAACACCAGGATTTTTTTTTATTAAGCAAAACAACTCAGTTATTCAGCTGTGAGTATGTCCATACAAACAAGATGCAGGAGCCTTCCATGCTGGACTGGCCAAAAAAGGGGGGAGAGCTAGGAAGGTGGCTTAGTGGTAGAGTGCTCGCTCGCCTTGCAAGCATGAGGCCCTGGGTTCGATTCCTCAGCACTATATAAACAGAAAAGGGGAGCAGTGGCACACTGTGGCTCAAGTGGCAGAACAGTAGTGAGCCTTCAGATGAAGAGCAGAGAGACAGCACCCAGACCCAGAGTTCAAGCCTCACGCCCGGCAACAAAAAAACTGAAAATAATAAATGTATATGTGTGTATCACACTATATATAAGCATAGATAGATATATATGTATGTATGTGTATAAATATATATATATGTGTATATGTATGTATATGCGTGTGTGTGTGTGTCTGTGTCTGTGTGTGTGTGTCTGGAGAGAGAGAGAGAGAGAGAGAGAGAGAGAGAGAGAGAGAGAAAGCCAGAAGTGGTGACGTGGTTCAAATGATACAGTCAGTGCTAGACTTGAGCAAAAGAAGTTGAGTGACAGTGCTGAGGCCCTGACTTCAAGTCTCAGTATTGCCCACCCCCCAAAAAAAATAAAGAAAAAGGAGAGAAAGAGGGGGGGAGAGAAGGGGGGGGAAGAAAGAGAGAAAGTAAAAAAAGGAAGGAAGGAAGGAATGGTCAATGACCTGTTTTTCTTACCTGTAGAGAAATGCCCCAACCCAAACATCTAGAAATTCTGGTTGGGGCAAAGATAAAACATCTATCTGTACATAACTCAGCTGCCACATCCCCCACCACCACCCCCCCACCCCCGCCTGTTTAACCCTGAAAACACCCATGAAGTCAGGGAGCTGTGTAGGTCTCTCTCCCTTAAAGAGCACCCACACTGTATTAGAGTATGTCCTTGTCTGTCTGTCTGTCTGTCTGTCTGTCTGTGCCTTTTTTGGGGGTCTGGTTGTCTGCTTGCCTGCTTGCTTACTTACTCCATAAAAATTCCACCAGAGTGCCCCCTCCAGAAATGCTTACTCAATGATCGAAATCAAGGGTCCTAAGGGAAGAGTCCCCCTACATGGAAGGGTAAAAAGTCACTAACCCTCACCTGTGTTTGGTGACAAGAAGAACTCCATACCAATAGTCTACCTTAATACATGAGGGCAGGCAGGGTAATTTATTCAGGTGATCTAGTCAGTCACACTAATGGGTCACTAGGGCTCCCCCTCCATGTGTCCCTCTGTGTCCCTCTGTCTGTCTGTCTCGCGTGTGTGTGTGTGTGTGTGTGTGTGTGTGTGTGTGTGTGTGTGTGTGTGTGTGTGTCCGTCCGTCCGTCCGTCCGTCCGTCTGTTTGTTGATTCAGGGGAATCAGTTGGACTTGTGGATCTCTCGTTCCCCCTCCAGCTCTTTCCCTGTGTGTCTTTCTGTCGGTCTCGGGGTCTCTGTCTCTGTCTGTGAGTCTGTTTCTCTTTGTCTCTGTCTCTGTCTGTCTCTCCTCTCTGTCTCTCTGTCCTCTCCCCTCCGCCCCTCCCCTTGCTTTTCGTTGTGGACTCCGGGAAGAAATGCATTTCCGTCCCAGCGGGGCTCTGCTTACTCTGCCTGCCAGCCTGGAACCCACCCGCCAGGGGCAACTTCTTCCTTGGTGTCCCCGAAGGAAGGAGGGAGCAGGAATCGGTGTCCCAAAAGAGACTCTTATCTCCAATGAATCTCACACCCAGCTCAGCTCGCTAGCTAGCCCGTCTGCCTGCCTTGTCCACTCACACAGAACATGAAAGCCCACATGAGCTGGTGGACACTCGGTCTGTAAACAAGATGGATGCTGCTGCCGCCGCTGCTGCCATTTAGGCCCGAGTTTTTAGGGAAGCTGTCTACCACCCATACACATTCCCAGCCCACTTCATTGAGAATGTCTCAAGGAGGATGGCTGAAGGATGGATGGCTAATTTTACTCAATCTCTCTTTCTTCTTCTTCTTTTGCCAGCCCCTAGACTGGCAAAACAAGGGGGGGAGGGCTGGGAAGGAGAAGAGCACAGAGAGAGACAGCCCCCAGCCCCCAGTGCCCAGCCTGGGCACTGAAGACCGTGAGACTCTTATCTCCAATAAGCCACTCAGAAAACCGGAAGTGGTACTGTGGCTCAAGTAGTAGAGCCCTAGGCTTGAGCTGAAGAGTTGGGGGACAGTGTCCAGGGCCAGGGTTCAAGCCCCGCGTCCTGGAAAAACAAAAACAAAAAACAAAACCAAAATAACCAAAAAAAAATCATGAAAATAATAAGGTAATGTGTGTGTGTGGGCGCGCGCGTGCGTGTGTGTGTGTATCACAGTATCTATAAGTATATACGTATGTGTATAAATATAGTTGTGCATGTATATATACACATATGTGTATAAATAAACGAATAGATGTGTATTTATACATATATACATTTATGTATAAAATGAATATATATAATATATATTACACACACACACACACACACACACACACACACACACACGCCACGTACATAGACAGATAAAGCCAAAAGTGGAGCTCTGGTTCAAGTGATAGACTGCTAGACTTGAGCCAAAAAAGCTGAGTGGCTGAGTGACAGTGCCTTGACTTCAAGTCCCAGGATTGCCCACCTCCCCATAAAAAGGAGAAAAAGGAGAGGGGGAGGAAACACAAAGAAAGAAAGAAAGAAAGAAAGAAAGAAAGAAAGAAAGAAAGAAAGAAAGAAAGAAAGAAAGAAAGAAAGGAAGAAAGGAAGGAAGGAAGGAAGGAAGGAAGGAAGGAAGGAAGGAAGGAAGACAGGAAGGAAGGAAGGAAGACAGGAAGGAAGGAAGGAAGACAGGAAGGAAGGAAGGAAGGAAGGAAGGAAGGAAGGAAGGAAGGAAGGAAGGAAGGAAGGAAGGAAGGAAGGAAACAAGCATTAATGATCTGTTTTCCTTATCTGTAAAGAAATACCCCCAAACATCTAGAATT
>NW_012285716.1:10000-12975 GCF_000151885.1 Dipodomys ordii
CTCTGAGCCCCCTCCCCATCTCTCCCTCTGTCTGCCTGTGTGTCGATGGTGTGTGTGTGTGTGTGTGTGTGTGTGTGTGTGTGTGTGTCTGTCTGTCTGTCTGTCTGTCTGATTACTCAGGTGGTGTAGTTAGATTTGTGGGTGGATCTCTCGCTCCCCCTCCATCTCCCTCTCATCTGCCTCTGTGTGTGTGTGTGTGTGTGTGTGTGTGTGTGTGTCCGTCCGTCCGTCTGTCTGTCCATCTGTCTGTCCGTCTGTCTGTCAGTGTGTGTGTGTGTGTGTGTGTGTGTGTGTGTGTGTGTGTGTGTGTGTGTGTGTCTGTCTGTCGATGATTCGTTCAGGGGACCTAGTTGGACTTGTGGATCTCTCGCTTCCCCTGTGTGTCTTTCCGTCGGTCGCTGGGTCTCTGTCTCTGTCTCTCTGCCTCTCTGCCTCCTGTCTGTCTCTATGTCCCCCCCTCTCCCCCCCCTCCCCTCCCCTCTGTCTTGCTTTTCCTTGTGGACTCCAGGAAGAACCGTATTTCAGTCAGTCCCAGCGGGGCTCTGCTTACTCTGCTTGCCAGCCTGGAACCCACCCGCCAGCGGCAACTTCTTCCTTGGAAGAAGGAAGGAGGGAGCAGGAACCAGCGTCCCAGGAAAGACTCTCAATTTGAACGTGGACACTCGGTCTGTGAACAAGATGGATGCCGCCGGCCGCCTCCGCGGCCACCGCCATTTAGGCCCGAGTTTGTAGGGGAAGCTGTCTACCACCCAGACACATTCCCAGCCCACCTCCTTGAGAATGTCTCAAGGATGGATGGCTAATTTTATTCAATCATCATCTGGTTTCCGGAAGGAGAAAATGCCTCTGCTCACCCCCACCCCGCAGTTCCCCTCCCCGGGTACCCTGCACACAAGACACCACACCACACCACACCACACCACACCACACCACACCACACCACACCACACCGCACCGCACCACACCGCACCACACTCTGGCAGAAAGTTCCTCCTATGGATTGTCTGGCCTCGGGAATTTACTCTCTCCCCGAGCCGAGCCGAGCCGAGGCCCCTTTTCCTTGGGAAAGAAGGATATCCATGGGGACAAAAAGAAGACCGAAAACAGAGCAAACTTATCCAATAAGACAGGTAGGGCACAAAACCTTTCGGCCGGTCGGTAAAGAAAAAAAAAAAAAACCCAGGCAAAGGATCACCGGCCGGGTGGTGCCGGTGGCAGCAGTGGCTCACTGCCCATCATCCATCCGTCTGAGGTGCTGAGCCAGGAGGCTGAGACCTGAGGATAGTGGTTCATAGGCAGCCAGGGCAGGAAAGTCCATTTGAGACTCTTCAATCTCGATGGGTCACCGAAAACGCCAGAAGTGGAGGTGGACTTGGGGGGAAATGCCCTAGTGAAGATTTCCTCGGGGCTGAATTAGAACCGTGTCATGCAAGAGCACGAGCTCCCAGAGGACAGTACTGTACCTCTGGTTCCGGGCGGGCAGAACCCGGTGCAGACTCATTATGGTGCGGTGACAGGAAAAAAAAAAAATAAATAAATCCCAGAGGTGGACTGGGCTGGGAATGTGTCTTAGCGTGCTTGAAGCCCTGGGTTCAATCCCTCAGTACCACCTAAACAGAACAAGCCAGAAGGGGCTCGAGTGGTAGAGCAGTGACCTTGAGCATAAAGAAACTCAGGGACGGTGCTCAGGCCCGGAGCCCCAGCCCCAGGCAGGACTGGCCTTTAAAAGGAAAAAGGAAAAGCAAATGATGATAATAATGAATCATAACAACCTATATGTATGTGCATGTCAGAACTCTCACTCCCCACTGCCGGGTAGGTGAGGACTGACTGACTGAGTGAGTGACTGACCCGACCCGTGTTTTGCCCCTCCCGCCGCCCCATCCACCTTGTCGACGGCGAACGCGCGCCATCTAGCGGTGGTTTTGTGAATTGCAGTGTTCTCTCATGAAATGCATGGGGGAAAAAAAGAACAAGCAAACCACGCACTGACTGACTGAGAAAACCGGCCCAGGCTGGCTGGCCCCGAGAGAGACTGCCTTCTTTTCAGAGAAGGGGTGGGGTGGGGATGATGATGTGCCTCGTTGGAGTACGGGGGCAGGCAGGCAGGCAGGCAGGCAGGCAGGCAGGCTCGGAGTGGGACCGTTGAGGCAGGCAGGCAGGCAGGCTCGGAGTGGGACCGTTGTGTGTTGGAGCGCCAGTACAGTAGCTCAAGCCCCAGGATTGACTGGCAAGTCGAGAGGAAAAGGAGGGAGGGAGTGCGGGCGGGCGGGCGGGCGGGCGGGCGGCAGACAGACAGACAGACAGACAGAGACAGAGACAGACAGACAGACAGACAGACACAGACAGACAGACAGAGACAAAGAGAGACACAGAGAGAGAAATAGAGAAACAGAAACAGAGAGACAAGAGACAGAGACGTGGTGAATTGGTCCGGCTGGACTACATACATGCTCTGTCGCGTCCGATCTTTGAGTTTCCTCAAAGATGCACGCACGCACACACATATACACGGAGATGCCCTCTGCCCCCTCTTCTCTCCTCTCCAATTCCCCCGCCCCCTCCCCC
Organism: Dipodomys ordii; assembly: GCF_000151885.1. Classification (NCBI taxonomy): domain Eukaryota; kingdom Metazoa; phylum Chordata; class Mammalia; order Rodentia; family Heteromyidae; genus Dipodomys; species Dipodomys ordii. The sequence continues at coordinate 12,569 of NW_012285716.1, forward strand.
TCCCCCCCCCCCCCCGTCAGGCACCAGAAATGAGAATCCCTCCCCTTCGCCTATTGCGTCGTCGTCAATTACAAACAAAAGGCAGCGTGAGATTCAAGCAAATTTGTTTTATTTTGTTCCGAGGGTAGGGTTGTGGATTTTGGTGCGGGGGCCGATGAAAAAAGTCTTGACCACGGCCAAACTTCCGGGGTAGACTTGATATCTCAATGTAGTTTCGATTTTGCGTGCATTAATGGCTCGGGATCTTGAGCGTGTGTTCAAGTGTGAACTGGCACTTGATACTAGCTTCTTCCAAGGAGAGTTCGCCTGTAAGACCTATCCCGCAAATTATTGTATCTGTGCCACGTTGTATTATGTCCGCTGATATCCCCGTTGGAGTGGGGTATCATCTTGTCTGGATGCCCCTA
>NW_012285717.1:0-3187 GCF_000151885.1 Dipodomys ordii
GGTTCTCTCTGTCTGTCTGTCTGTGTCTGCCTTCTTTTTTTTTTTTTTTTTGGTCAGGTTGTCTGGTTGCCTGGTTGCCTGCTTGCTTACTCCATAAAACTCCACCCGAGTGACTCCTCCAGAAATTCTTATTCAATGATCGAAATCAAGGGTCCTAAGGGAAGAGTCCCTACATAGAAGGGTAAAAAGTCACTAACCCTCACCTGTGTTTGGTGACAAGAAGAACTCCATACCAATCGTCTACCTTAATACATGAGGGCAGGGCAGGGAAGGAATAAGTTTATTCAGGTGATCTAGTCAGTCACACTAATGGGTCTCTAGGGCTTCCCCTCCCTGTGTCCCTCAGTCTGTCTGTCTGTCTCGCGCGCTCGTGTGTGCGTGAGTGTGTGTGTGTGTGTGTGTGTGTGTGTGTGTGTGTCCGTCCGTCTGTTTGTTGATTCAGAGGAATCTAGTTGGACTTGTGGATCTCTCTTTCCCCCTCCATCTCTTTCCTTGTGTGTGTGTCTTTCTGTCGGTCTCTGGGTCTCTGTCTCTGTCTGTGTGTCTGTCTCTCTTTGTGTCTGTCTCTGTCTGTCTCTCCTCTTTGTCTCTCTGTCCTCTCCCATCAGCCCCCCCCCTTGCTTTTCATTGTGGACTCCCGGAAGAAATGTATTTCATTCCCAGCAGGGCTCTGCTTACTCTGCCTGCCAGCCTGGAACCCACCCGCCAGCGGCAACTTCTTCCTTGGTGTCCCAGAAGGAAGGAGGGAGCAGGAACCGGTGTCCCAAAAGAGACTCTTATCTCCAATGAATCGCACACCCTGCTTGCTGGGCCGCCCGCCCGCCTGCCTTGTCAACCCACACAGAACATGAAAGCCCACATGAGCTCAAGAACATGCAAAGACTCAGTGTAGAGGCTTCTCATTTTGAACGTGGACACTTGGTCTGTAAACAAGATGGATGCCGCCGCTGCCGCTGCTGCCATTTAGGCCCGAATTTGTAGGGAAGCTCTCTACCACCCAGACACATTGAGACACACTGAGACATTGAGAATGTCTCAAGGAGGATGGCTGGTGGATGGATGGCTACTTTTACTCAATCTCTATTTCTTCTTCTTCTTTTGCCAGCCCCTAGACTGGCAAAACACGTGGGGGAGGGCTGGGAAGGTGTAGAGCACAGAGAGAGACAGCACCCAGCCCCAGAGTTCAAGCCTCACACCCGACAGACACACACACACACAAACTTGAAAATAGCTGGGCACTGGTGGCTCGCGCCTGTAATCCTAGCTACTCCGGAAGCTGAGATCTGAGGATCTCGGTCCAAAGCCAGCCTAGGCACAGAAGACCGTGAGACTCTTATCTCCAATAAGCCACTCAGAAAACCGGAAGTGGTACTGTGGCTCAAGTAGTAGAGCCCTAGTCTTGAGCTGAAGAGTTGGGGGACAGTGTCAAGGGCCAGGGTTCAAGCCCCGCGTCCCGGGAAAAACCAAAACCAAAAACAAAAACACCAAAAAAATCATGAAAATAATAAGGTAATGTGTGTGTGTGTGTGTGTGTGTGCGTGTGTGTGTATCACACTCTATATATAAGTATATATGTATGTATATAAATATATGTGTGCATGTATATATACACACGTGTATAAATAAACGAATAGATGTGTATTTATACATATATTGTCTATGTATAAAATGAATATATAATATATATATATATATATTACACACACACACACACACACACACACACACACACACACACACACGCCACGTACATAGACAGATAAAGCCAAAAGTGGAGCTCTGGTTCAAGTGATAGACTGCTAGACTTGAGCCAAAAAAGCTGAGTGGCTGAGTGAGTGACAGTGCCTTGACTTCAAGTCCCAGGATTGCCCACCTCCCCATAAAAAGGAGAAAAAGGTGAGGGGTGGAAACACAAAGAAAGAAAGAAAGAAAGAAAGAAAGAAAGAAAGAAAGAAAGAAAGAAAGAAAGAAAGAAAGAAAGAAAGAAAACAAGATTAATGATCTGTTTTTCTTATCTGTAAAGAAATACCCCAAACATCTAGAATTGAGATTGGAGCATAGATAAAAACAACTATCTGTGCATAATTCAGTTGCCACTTCCCCCCCCCGCCCCGCTTTAACCCTGAAAACACCAATGAAGTCAGGAGCTGTGTGGTTCTCTCTGTCTGTCTGTGTCTGCCTTTTTTTTTTGGGGGGGGTCAGGTTGTCTGGTTGCCTGCTTGCTTACTCCATAAAACTCCACCAGAGTGACTCCTCCGGAAATGCTTATTCAATGATCGAAATCAAGGGTCCTAAGGCAAGAGTCCCTACATGGAAGGGTAAAAAGTCACTAACCCTCACCTGTGTTTGGTGACAAGAAGAACTCCATACCAATCGTCTACCTTAATACATGAGGGCAGGGCAGGGAAGGAATAATTTATTCAGGTGATCTAGTCAGTCACACTAATGGGTCTCTAGGGCTCCCCCTCCCTGTGTCCCTCTGTGTGTCTGTCTCCGCGCATGTGTGTGTGTGTGTGTGTGTGTGTGTGTATGTGTGTGTGTGTGCGCGTGTGTGTCCGTCCGTCCGTCTGTTTGTTGATTCAGGGGAATCTAGTTGGACTTGTGGATCTCTCGTTCCCCCTCCAGCTCTTTCCCTGTGTGTCTTTCTGTCGGTCTCTGTCTGTCTCTCCTCTCTGTCTCTCTGTTCTCTCCCCTCCGCCCCCCCCCTTGTTTTTCGTTGTGGACTCCAGGAAGAAATGTATTTCGGTCCCAGTGGGGCTCTGCTTACTCTGCTTGCCAACCTGGAACCCACCCGCCAGCGGCAACTTCTTCCTTGGTGTCCCCGAAGGAAGGAGGGAGCAGGAACCAGTGTCTTATCTCCAATGAATCGCACCCCCCCCCGCCCGCCCGCCCGCCCGCCCCCCCGCCCGCCCGCCGTGTCAACCCACAGAGAACATGAAACCACATGAGCTCGTGGACACTCGGTCTGTAAACAAGATGGATGTCGCTGCTGCCATTTAGGCCCGAGTTTGTAGGGAAGCTGTCTACCACCCAGACACATTCCCAGCCCACTTCATTGAGAATGTCTCAAGGAGGATGGCTGAAGGATGGATGGCTAATTTTACTCAATCTCTCTTTCTTCTTCTTCTTTTGCCAGCCCCTAGACTGGCAAAACGAGTGGGGGAGGGCTGGGAAGGTGAAGAGCACA
>NW_012285718.1:0-2359 GCF_000151885.1 Dipodomys ordii
CACACACGCCACGTACATAGACAGATAAAGCCAAAAGTGGAGCTCTGGTTCAAGTGATAGACTGCTAGACTTGAGCCAAAAAAGCTGAGTGGCTGAGTGACAGTGCCTTGACTTCAAGTCCCAGGATTGCCCACCTCCCCATAAAAAGGAGAAAAAGGAGAGGGGGAGGAAACACAAAGAAAGAAAGAAAGAAAGAAGGAGAAAAAGGAGAGGGGGAGGAAACACAAAGAAAGAAAGAAAGAAAGAAAGAAAGAAAGAAAGAAAGAAAGAAAGAAAGAAAGAAAGAAAGAAAGAAAGAAAGAAAGGAAGGAAGGAAGGGAGGGAAGAAGGAAGGAAGGAAGGAAGGAAGGAAGGAAGGAAGGAAGGAAGGAAGGAAGGAAGGAAGGAAGGAAGGAAGACAGGAAGGAAGGAAGGAAGACAGGAAGGAAGGAAGGAAGGAAGGAAGGAAGGAAGGAAGGAAGGAAGGAAGGAAACAAGCATTAATGATCTGTTTTCCTTATCTGTAAAGAAATACCCCCAAACATCTAGAATTGAGATTGGAGCAAAGATTAAACAACTATCTGTGCATAATTCAGTTGCCACATCCCCCCCCCCCCACGTTAACCCTGAAAACACCAATGAAGTCAGGAGCTGTGTGGTTCTCTCTGTCTGTCTGTCTGTGTCTGCCTTTTTTTTTGGGGGGGGGGGGTCAGGTTGTCTGGTTGCCTGCTTGCTTACTCCATAAAACTCCACCAGAATGACTCCTCCGGAAATGCTTATTCAATGATCGAAATCAAGGGTCCTAAGGCAAGAGTCCCCCTACATGGAAGGGTAAAAAGTCACTAACCCTCACCTGTGTTTGGTGACAAGAAGAACTCCATACCAATCGTCTACCTTAATACATGAGGGCAGGGCAGGGAAGGAATAAGTTTATTCAGGTGATCTAGTCAGTCACACTAATGGGTCTCTAGGGCTTCCCCTCCCTGTGTCCCTCAGTCTGTCTGTCTGTCTCGCGCGCTCGTGTGTGCGTGTGCGTGCGTGCGTGCGTGCGCGCGCGCGCGCGCGCGTGTGTGTGTGTGTGTGTGTGTGTGTGTGTGTCCGACCGACTGTTTGTAGATTCAGAGGAATCTAGTTGGACTTGTGGATCTCTCGTTCCCCCTCCATCTCTTTCCTTGTGTGTGTGTCTTTCTGTCGATCTCTGGGACTCTGTCTCTGTCTGTGTGTCTGTCTCTCTTTGTGTCTGTCTCTCCTCTCTGTCTCTCTGTCCTCTCCCATCAGCCCCCCCCCCTTGCTTTTCGTTGTGGACTCCAGGAACAAATGTATTTCATTCCCAGCAGGGCTCTGCTTACTCTGCCTGCCAGCCTGGAACCCACCCGCCAGCGGCAACTTCTTCCTTGGTGTCCCAGAAGGAAGGAGGGAGCAGGAACCGGTGTCCCAAAAGAGACTCTTATCTCCAATGAATCGCACACCCTGCTTGCTGGGCCGCCCGCCCGCCTGCCTTGTCAACCCACACAGAACATGAAAGCCCACATGAGCTCAAGAACATGCAAAGATTCAGTGTAGAGGCTTCTCATTTTGAACGTGGACACTTGGTCTGTAAACAAGATGGATGCCGCCGCTGCCGCTGCTGCCGCTGCTGCCATTTAGGCCCGAATTTGTAGGGAAGCTCTCTACCACCCAGACACATTGAGACACACTGAGACATTGAGAATGTCTCAAGGAGGATGGCTGGTGGATGGATGGCTACTTTTACTCAATCTCTATTTCTTCTTCTTCTTTTGCCAGCCCCTAGACTGGCAAAACACGTGGGGGAGGGCTGGGAAGGTGTAGAGCACAGAGAGAGACAGCACCCAGCCCCAGAGTTCAAGCCTCACACCAGACACACACACACACACACAAACTTGAAAATAGCTGGGCGCTGGTGGCTCGCGCCTGTAATCCTAGCTACTCCGGAAGCTGAGATCTGAGGATCTCGGTCCAAAGCCAGCCTAGGCACAGAAGACCGGGAGACTCTTATCTCCAATAAGCCACTCAGAAAACCGGAAGTGGTACTGTGGCTCAAGTAGTAGAGCCCTAGTCTTGAGCTGAAGAGTTGGGGGACAGTGTCCAGGGCCAGGGTTCAAGCCCCGCGTCCCGGGAAAAACCAAAACCAAAAACAAAACAAAAACACCAAAAAAATCATGAAAATAATAAGGTAATGTGTGTGTGTATGTGTATCACACTATATATATAAGTATATATGTATGTATATAAATATATGTGTGCATGTATATATACACACGTGTGTAAATAAACGAATAGATGTGTATTTATACATATATTGTCTATGTATAAAATGAATATATAATATATATATATTACACACACACACACACACACA
>NW_012285719.1:0-7620 GCF_000151885.1 Dipodomys ordii
GGTGTGGTGGTGTGTGTCTGTGTGTGTGTGTGTCTGGAGAGAGAGAGAGAGAAGAGAGAGAGAGAAAGCCAGAAGTGGTGACGTGGTTCAAATGATACAGTCAGTGCTAGACTTGAGCAAAAGAAGTTGAGTGACAGTGCTGAGGCCCTGACTTCAAGTCTCAGTATTGCCCACCCCCCAAAAAAATAAAGAAAAAGGAGAGAAAGAGGGGGGGAGAGAAGGGTGGGCGGGAAGAAAGAGAGAAAGTAAAAAAAGGAAGGAAGGAAGGAAGGATGGAAGGAAGGAAGGAAGGAAGGAATGGTCAATGACCTGTTTTTCTTACCTGTAGAGAAATGCCCCAACCCAAACATCTAGAAATTCAGGTTGGGGCAAAGATAAAACATCTATCTGTACATAACTCAGCTGCCACATCCCCCCCCACCCCCGCCTGTTTAACCCTGAAAACACCCATGAAGTCAGGGAGCTGTGTAGGTCTCTCTCCCTTAAAGAGCACCCACACTGTATTAGAGTATGTCCTTGTCTGTCTGTCTGTCTGTCTGTCTGTCTGTCTGTGCCTTTTTTGGGGGTCTGGTTGTCTGCTTGCCTGCTTGCTTACTTACTCCATAAAAATTCCACCAGAGTGCCCCCTCCAGAAATGCTTACTCAATGATCGAAATCAAGGGTCCTAAGGGAAGAGTCCCCCTACATGGAAGGGTAAAAAGTCACTAACCCTCACCTGTGTTTGGTGACAAGAAGAACTCCATACCAATAGTCTACCTTAATACATGAGGGCAGGCAGGGCAGGGAAGGAATAATTTATTCAGGTGATCTAGTCAGTCACACTAATGGGTCACTAGGGCTCCCCCTCCATGTGTCCCTCTGTCTGTCTGTCTCGCGCGGGCGGGCGCGCCTGTGTGTGTGTGTGTGTGTGTGTGTGTGTGTGTGTGTCCGTCCGTCCGTCCGTCCGTCCGTCCGTCCTTCTGTTTGTTGATTCAGGGGAATCTAGTTGGACTTGTGGATCTCTCGTTCCCCCTCCAGCTCTTTCCCTGTGTGTCTTTCTGTCGGTCTCGGGGTCTCTGTCTCTGTCTGTGAGTCTGTTTCTCTTTGTCTCTGTCTCTGTCTGTCTCTCCTCTCTGTCTCTCTGTCCTCTCCCATCAGCCCCTCCCCTTGCTTTTCGTTGTGGACTCCAGGAAGAAATGCATTTCCGTCCCAGCGGGGCTCTGCTTACTCTGCCTGCCAGCCTGGAACCCACCCGCCAGGGGCAACTTCTTCCTTGGTGTCCCCGAAGGAAGGAGGGAGCAGGAATCGGTGTCCCAAAAGAGACTCTTATCTCCAATGAATCTCACACCCAGCTCAGCTCGCTAGCTAGCCCGTCTGCCTGCCTTGTCCACTCACACAGAACATGAAAGCCCACATGAGCTGGTGGACACTCGGTCTGTAAACAAGATGGATGCTGCTGCCGCCGCTGCTGCCATTTAGGCCCGAGTTTTTAGGAAAGCTGTCTACCACCCATACACATTCCCAGCCCACTTCATTGAGAATGTCTCAAGGAGGATGGCTGAAGGATGGATGGCTAATTTTACTCAATCTCTCTTTCTTCTTCTTCTTTTGCCAGCCCCTAGACTGGCAAAACAAGGGGGGGGAGGGCTGGGAAGGAGAAGAGCACAGAGAGAGACAGCCCCAGCCCCCAGTGCCCAGCCTGGGCACTGAAGACTGTGAGACTCTTATCTCCAATAAGCTACTCAGAAAACCGGAAGTGGTACTGTGGCTCAAGTAGTAGAACCCTAAGCTTGAGCTGAAGAGTTGGGGGACAGTGTCCAGGGCCAGGGTTCAAGCCCCGCGTCCTGGGAAAAACAAAAACAAAAAACAAAACCAAAATAACCAAAAAAAAATCATGAAAATAATAAGGTAATGTGTGTGTGTGGGCGCGCGCGTGCGTGTCTGTGTATCACAGTATCTATAAGTATATACGTATGTGTATAAATATAGTTGTGCATGTATATATACACATATGTGTATAAATAAACGAATAGATGTGTATTTATACATATATACATTTATGTATAAAATGAATATATATAATATATATATTACACACACACACACACACACACACACACACACACACGCCACGTACATAGATAAAGCCAAAAGTGGAGCTCTGGTTCAAGTGATAGACTGCTAGACTTGAGCCAAAAAAGCTGAGTGGCTGAGTGACAGTGCCTTGACTTCAAGTCCCAGGATTGCCCACCTCCCCATAAAAAGGAGAAAAAGGAGAGGGGGAGGAAACACAAAGAAAGAAAGAAAGAAAGAAAGAAAGAAAGAAAGAAAGAAAGAAAGAAAGAAAGAAAGAAAGAAAGAAAGGAAGGAAGGAAGGAAGGAAGGAAGGAAGGAAGGAAGGAAGACAGGAAGGAAGGAAGGAAGGAAGGAAGAAGGAAGGAAGGAAGGAAGGAAGGAAGAAGGAAGGAAGGAAGGAAGGAAACAAGCATTAATGATCTGTTTTCCTTATCTGTAAAGAAATACCCCCAAACATCTAGAATTGAGATTGGAGCAAAGATTAAACAACTATCTGTGCATAATTCAGTTGCCACATCCCCCCCCCACTTTAACCCTGAAAACACCAATGAAGTCAGGAGCTGTGTGGTTCTCTCTGTCTGTCTGTCTGTGTCTGCCTTTTTTTTTTTTGCTCAGGTTGTCTGGTTGCCTGGCTGCCTGCTTGCTTACTCCATAAAACTCCACCCGAGTGACTCCTCCAGAAATTCTTATTCAATGATCGAAATCAAGGGTCCTAAGGGAAGAGTCCCTACATAGAAGGGTAAAAAGTCACTAACCCTCACCTGTGTTTGGTGACAAGAAGAACTCCATACCAATCGTCTACCTTAATACATGAGGGCAGGGCAGGGAAGGAATAAGTTTATTCAGGTGATCTAGTCAGTCACACTAATGGGTCTCTAGGGCTTCCCCTCCCTGTGTCCCTCAGTCTGTCTGTCTGTCTCACGCGCTCGTGTGTGCGTGCGTGTGTGTGTGTGTATGTGTGTGTGTGTGTGTGTGTCCGTCCGTCTGTTTGTTGATTCAGAGGAATCTAGTTGGACTTGTGGATCTCTCGTTCCCCCTCCATCTCTTTCCTTGTGTGTGTGTCTTTCTGTCGGTCTCTGGGTCTCTGTCTCTGTCTGTGTGTCTGTCTCTCTTTGTGTCTGTCTCTGTCTGTCTCTCCTCTCTGTCTCTCTGTCCTCTCCCATCAGCCCCGCCCCTTGCTTTTCCTTGTGGACTCCAGGAAGAAATGTATTTCATTCCCAGCAGGGCTCTGCTTACTCTGCCTGCCAGCCTGGAACCCACCCGCCAGCGGCAACTTCTTCCTTGGTGTCCCAGAAGGAAGGAGGGAGCAGGAACCGGTGTCCCAAAAGAGACTCTTATCTCCAATGAATCGCACACCCTGCTTGCTGGGCCGCCCGCCGGCCTGCCTTGTCAACCCACACAGAACATGAAAGCCCACATGAGCTCAAGAACATGCAAAGACTCAGTGTAGAGGCTTCTCATTTTGAACGTGGACACTTGGTCTGTAAACAAGATGGATGCCGCCGCTGCCGCTGCTGCCATTTAGGCCCGAATTTGTAGGGAAGCTCTCTACCACCCAGACACATTGAGACACACTGAGACATTGAGAATGTCTCAAGGAGGATGGCTGGTGGATGGATGGCTACTTTTACTCAATCTCTATTTCTTCTTCTTCTTTTGCCAGCCCCTAGACTGGCAAAACACGTGGGGGAGGGCTGGGAAGGTGTAGAGCACAGAGAGAGACAGCACCCAGCCCCAGAGTTCAAGCCTCACACCCGACAGACACACACACACACAAACTTGAAAATAGCTGGGCGCTGGTGGCTTGCGCCTGTAATCCTAGCTACTCCGGAAGCTGAGATCTGAGGATCTCGGTCCAAAGCCAGCCTAGGCACAGAAGACCGTGAGAGTCTTATCTCCAATAAGCCACTCAGAAAACCGGAAGTGGTACTGTGGCTCAAGTAGTAGAGCCCTAGTCTTGAGCTGAAGAGTTGGGGGACAGTGTCCAGGGCCAGCCAGGGTTCAAGCCCCGCGTCCCGGGAAAAACCAAAACAAAAAACAAAACAAAAACAAAAAAAAATCATGAAAATAATAAGGGAATGTGTGTGTGTGTGCGCGCGCGCATGCCTGTGTATCACAGTATATATGTATGTGTATACATATACGTGTGCACGTATACATACACATGTGTGTGCATGTATATATACACATGTGTATAAATAAGCGAATAGATGTGTGTCTATACATATTTACGTCTATGTGTAAAATGAATATATATAATATATATTACACACACACACACACACACACACACACACGCCACTATGTACATAGTACATAGGCAGATAAAGCCAAAAGTGGAGCTCTGGTTCAAGTGATAGACTGCTAGACTTGAGCCAAAAAAGCTGAGTGGCTGAGTGACAGTGCCTTGACTTCAAGTCCCAGGATTGCCCACCCCCCCCATAAAAAAGAGAAAAAGGAGAGGGGGGAAACATAAAGAAAGAAAGAGAGAGAGAGAAAGAAAGAAAGAGAGCAAGAAAGAAAGAAAACAAGCGTTAATGAGCTGTTTTTCTTATCTGTAAAGAAATACCCCAAACATCTAGAGTTGAGATTGGAGCAAAGATAAAACAACTATCTGTGCATAATTCAGTTGCCACATTCCCCCCCCCACTCCCTACTTTAACCCTGAAAACACCCATGAAGTCAGGAGCTGTGTGGGTCTCTCTGTCTGTCTGTGTCTGCCTTTTTTTTGGGGGGGGGTCTGGTTGTCTGGTTGTCTGGTTGCCTGGTTGCCTGCTTGCTTACTCCATAAAACTCCACCCGAGTGACTCCTCCGGAAATGCTTATTCAGTGATCGAAATCAAGGGTCCTAAGGGAAGAGTCCCTACATGGAAGGGTAAAAAGTCACTAGCCGTCACCTGTATTTGGTGGCAAGAAGAACTCCATACCAATCGTCTACCTTAATACATGAGGGCAGGGCAGGGCAGGAATAAATTTATTCAGGTGATCTAGTCAGTCACACCAATGGGTCTCTAGGGCTCCCCCTCCATGTCTCCCTCTCTCTGCCTGTCTGTGTGTCGGTCTCTGTCTCTGTCTTTGCCTGTGTGTGTGTGTGTGTGTGTGTGGTGGGGGCATGTATGCCTGTTTGTTGATTCAGGTGATCTAGTTATACTTGTGGATCTCTGAGCCCCCTCCCCATCTCTCCCTCTGTCTGCCTGTGTGTCGATGGTGTGTGTGTGTGTGTGTGTGTGTGTGTGTGTCTGCCTGTCTGTCTGATTACTCAGGTGGTGTAGTTAGATTTGTGGGTGGATCTCTCGCTCCCCCTCCATCTCTCCCTCTCGTCTGCCTCTGTGTGTGTATGTGTGTGTGTGTGGGTGTGGGTGTGGGTGTCCGTCCGTCCGTCCGTCTGTCTGTCCGTCTGTTTGTCTGTCTGTCAGTGTGTGTGTGTGTGTGTCTGTCTGTCGATGATTCGTTCAGGGGACCTAGTTGGACTTGTGGATCTCTCGCTTCCCCTGTGTGTCTTTCCGTCGGTCGCTGGGTCTCTGTCTCTCTCTGTCTCTGTCTCTCTGCCTCTCTGCCTCCTGTCTGTCTCTATGTTCCCCCCTCTCCCCCCCCTCCCCTCCCCTCTGTCTTGCTTTTCCTTGTGGACTCCAGGAAGAACCGTATTTCAGTCAGTCCCAGCGGGGCTCTGCTTACTCTGCTTGCCAGCCTGGAACCCACCCGCCAGCGGCAACTTCTTCCTTGGAAGAAGGAAGGAGGGAGCAGGAACCAGCGTCCCAGGAAAGACTCTCATTTTGAACGTGGACACTCGGTCTGTGAACAAGATGGATGCCGCCGGCCGCCTCCACGGCCACCGCCATTTAGGCCCGAGTTTGTGGGGAAGCTGTCTACCACCCAGACACATTCCCAGCCCACCTCCTTGAGAATGTCTCAAGGATGGATGGCTAATTTTATTCAATCATCATCTGGTTTCCGAAAGGAGAAAATGCCTCTGCTCACCCCCAGCCCGCAGTTCTCCTCCCCGGGTACCCTGCACACAAGATGGCAGTCCTTGTGATATCTGAGCTGCCACACCACACCACACCACACCACACCACACCACACCACACCACACCACACCGCACCACACCGCACCACACTCTGGCAGAAAGTTCCTCCTATGGATTGTCTGGCCTCGGGAATTTACTCTCTCCCCGAGCCGAGCCAAGCCGAGGCGAGGCCCCTTTTCCTTGGGAAAGAAGGATATCCATGGGGACAAAAAGAAGACCGAAAACAGAGCAAACTTATCCAATAAGACAGGTAGGGCACAAAACCTTTCGGCCGGTCGGTAAAGAGAAAAAAAAAAAAAACCCAGGCAAAGGCTCACCAGCCGGGTGGTGCCGGTGGCAGCAGTGGCTCACTGCCCATCATCCATCCGTCTGAGGTGCTGAGCCAGGAGGCTGAGACCTGAGGATAGTGGTTCATAGGCAGCCAGGGCAGGAAAGTCCATTTGAGACTCTTCAATCTCGATGGGTCACCGAAAACGCCAGAAGTGGAGGTGCAGTTGGGGGGAAATGCCCTAGTGAAGATTTCCTCGGGGCTGAATTAGAACCGTGTCATGCAAGAGCACGAGCTCCCAGAGGACAGTACTGTACCTCTGGTTCCGGGCTGGCAGAACCCGGTGCAGACTAATTATGGTGCAGTGACAGGAAAAAAATAAATAAATAAATCCCAGAGGTGGACTGGGCTGGGAATGTGTCTTAGCGTGCTTGAAGCCCTGGGTTCAATCCCTCAGTACCACCTAAACAGAACAAGCCAGAAGGGGCTCGAGTGGTAGAGCAGTGACCTTGAGCATAAAGAAAGTCAGGGACGGTGCACTCAGGCCCAGAGCCCCATCCCCAGGCAGGACTGGCCTTTAAAAGGAAAAAGGAAAAGCAAATGATGATAATAATGAATCATAACAACCTATATGTATGTGTATGTCAGAACTCTCACTCCCCACTGCCGGGTAGGTGAGGACTGACTGACTGAGTGAGTGACTGACCCGACCCGTGTTTTGCCCCTCCCGCCGCCCCATCCACCTTGTCGACGGCGAACGCGCGCCATCTAGCGGTGGTTTTGTGAATTGCAGTTTTCTCTCATGAAATGCCTGGGGGAAAAAAAAGAACAAACAAACCACGCACTGACTGACTGAGAAAACCGGCCCAGGCTGGCTGGCCCCGAGAGAGACTGCCTTCTTTTCAGAGAAGGGGTGGGGTGGGGATGATGATGTGCCTCGTTGGAGTATGGGGCCCATGCATAGGGAGGCAGGCAGACAGGCTCGGAGTGGGACCGTTGTGTGTTGGAGCGCCAGTACAGTAGCTCAAGCCCCAGGATTGACTGGCAAGTCGAGAGGAAAAGGAGGGAGGGAGTGCGGGCGGGCGGGCGGGCGGGCGGGAGAGAGAATTCAAACGAGAGAGAGAGAGAGAGACACAGACAGACAGACAGACAGACAGACAGACAGACAGAGACAAAGAGAGACACAGAGAGAGAAATAGAGAAACAGAAACAGAGAGACAAGAGACAGAGACGTGGTGAATTGGTCCGGCTGGACTACATACATGCTCT
>NW_012285720.1:0-10174 GCF_000151885.1 Dipodomys ordii
AAGGAAGGAAGGAAATCAAGGCGTTAATGATCTGTTTTTCTCTTATCCGTAAAGAAAGAAAGCGAGTGAGCGAGTGCGAGAGGGAAAGAAAGAAACCAAAGAAAAAGAAAGGATGAAACGAGATTCACGATTAATGATCTGTTTTTTTTTTATCTGTAAAGAAATACCTCCAAACATTTAGAAATTGAGATTGGAGCATAGATAAAAACAACTATCTGTGCATAATTCCAGTTGCCACATCCCCCCCCCCCTGCCCCCGCCTTAACCCTGAAAACACCAATGAAGTCAGGAGCTGTGTGGTTCTCTCTGTCTGTCTGTCTGTGTCTGCCTTTTTTTTTGGGGGGGGGGGGTCAGGTTGTCTGGTTGCCTGCTTGCTTACTCCATAAAACTCCACCAGAGTGACTCCTCCGGAAATGCTTATTCAATGATCGAAATCAAGGGTCCTAAGGCAAGAGTCCCCCTACATGGAAGGGTAAAAAGTCACTAACCCTCACCTGTGTTTGGTGACAAGAAGAACTCCATACCAATCGTCTACCTTAATACATGAGGGCAGGGCAGGGAAGGAATAATTTATTCAGGTGATCTAGTCAGTCACACTAATGGGTCTCTAGGGCTCCCCCTCCCTGTGTCCCTCTGTGTGTCTGTCTCCGCGCATGTGTGTGTGTGTGTGTGTGTGTGTGTGTGTGTGTGTGCGCGCGCGCGCGCGCGCGTGTGTGCGTGCGTGTGTGTCCGTCCGTCCGTCCGTCTGTTTGTTGATTCAGGGGAATCTAGTTGGACTTGTGGATCTCTCGTTCCCCCTCCAGCTCTTTCCCTGTGTGTCTTTCTGTCGGTCTCTGTCTGTCTCTCCTCTCTGTCTCTCTGTTCTCTCCCCTCCGCCCCGCCCCCCTTGTTTTTCGTTGTGGACTCCAGGAAGAAATGTATTTCGGTCCCAGTGGGGCTCTGCTTACTCTGCTTGCCAACCTGGAACCCACCCGCCAGCGGCAACTTCTTCCTTGGTGTCCCCGAAAGAAGGAGGGAGCAGGAACCAGTGTCTTAAAAGAGACTTTTATCTCCAATGAATCGCACACCTGCTTGCTGGGCCGCCCGCCCGCCTGCCTTGTCAACCCACACAGAACATGAAAGCCCACATGAGCTCAAGAACATGCAAAGATTCAGTGTAGAGGCTTCTCATTTTGAACGTGGACACTTGGTCTGTAAACAAGATGGATGCCGCCGCTGCCGCTGCTGCCATTTAGGCCCGAATTTGTAGGGAAGCTCTCTACCACCCAGACACATTGAGACACACTGAGACATTGAGAATGTCTCAAGGAGGATGGCTGGTGGATGGATGGCTACTTTTACTCAATCTCTATTTCTTCTTCTTCTTTTGCCAGCCCCTAGACTGGCAAAACACGTGGGGGAGGGCTGGGAAGGTGTAGAGCACAGAGAGAGACAGCACCCAGCCCCAGAGTTCAAGCCTCACACCCGACACACACACACACACACACACAAACTTGAAAATAGCTGGGCGCTGGTGGCTCGCGCCTGTAATCCTAGCTACTCCGGAAGCTGAGATCTGAGGATCTCGGTCCAAAGCCAGCCTAGGCACAGAAGACCGGGAGACTCTTATCTCCAATAAGCCACTCAGAAAACCGGAAGTGGTACTGTGGCTCAAGTAGTAGAGCCCTAGTCTTGAGCTGAAGAGTTGGGGGACAGTGTCCAGGGCCAGGGTTCAAGCCCCGCGTCCCGGGAAAAACCAAAACCAAAAACAAAACAAAAACACCAAAAAAATCATGAAAATAATAAGGTAATGTGTGTGTGTGTGTGTGTGTGTGTGTGTGTGTGTATCACACTATATATATAAGTATATATGTATGTATATAAATATATGTGTGCATGTATATATACACACGTGTGTAAATAAACGAATAGATGTGTATTTATACATATATTGTCTATGTATAAAATGAATATATAATATATATATATATATATTACACACACACACACACACACACACACACACACACACACACACACACACACACGCCACGTACATAGACAGATAAAGCCAAAAGTGGAGCTCTGGTTCAAGTGATAGACTGCTAGACTTGAGCCAAAAAAGCTGAGTGGCTGAGTGAGTGACAGTGCCTTGACTTCAAGTCCCAGGATTGCCCACCTCCCCATAAAAAGGAGAAAAAGGAGAGGGGGAGGAAACACAAAGAAAGAAAGAAAGAAAGAAAGAAAGAAAGAAAGAAAGAAAGAAAGAAAGAAAGAAAGAAAGAAAGAAAGAAAGGAAGGAAGGAAGGAAGGAAGGAAGGAAGGAAGGGAGGGAAGAAGGAAGGAAGGAAGGGAGGGAAGAAGGAAGGAAGGAAGGAAGGAAGGAAGGAAGGAAGGAAGGAAGACAGGAAGGAAGGAAGGAAGACAGGAAGGAAGGAAGGAAGACAGGAAGGAAGGAAACAAGCATTAATGATCTGTTTTCCTTATCTGTAAAGAAAGAAAGAGAGAGAGAGAGAGAGAGAGAGAGAGAGAGAAAGAAAGAAACAAAGAAAAAGAAAGAAAGAAAGAAAACAAGATTAATGATCTGTTTTTCTTATCTGTAAAGAAATACCCCAAACATCTAGAATTGAGATTGGAGCAAAGATTAAACAACTATCTGTGCATAATTCAGTTGCCACATCCCCCCCCCCCACGTTAACCCTGAAAACACCAATGAAGTCAGGAGCTGTGTGGTTCTCTCTGTCTGTCTGTCTGTGTCTGCCTTTTTTTTTGGGGCGGGGGGGGTCAGGTTGTCTGGTTGCCTGCTTGCTTACTCCATAAAACTCCACCAGAGTGACTCCTCCGGAAATGCTTATTCAATGATCGAAATCAAGGGTCCTAAGGCAAGAGTCCCCCTACATGGAAGGGTAAAAAGTCACTAACCCTCACCTGTGTTTGGTGACAAGAAGAACTCCATACCAATCGTCTACCTTAATACATGAGGGCAGGCAGGGCAGGGAAGGAATAATTTATTCAGGTGATCTAGTCAGTCACACTAATGGGTCACTAGGGCTCCCCCTCCATGTGTCCCTCTGTCTGTCTGTCTCGCGCGGGCGCGCCTGTGTGTGTGTGTGTGTGTGTGTGTGTGTGTGTGTGTGTGTGTGTGTCCGTCCGTCCGTCCGTCCGTCCGTCTGTTTGTTGATTCAGGGGAATCTAGTTGGACTTGTGGATCTCTCGTTCCCCCTCCAGCTCTTTCCCTGTGTGTCTTTCTGTCGGTCTCGGGGTCTCTGTCTCTGTCTGTGAGTCTGTTTCTCTTTGTCTCTGTCTCTGTCTGTCTCTCCTCTCTGTCTCTCTGTCCTCTCCCCTCCGCCCCTCCCCTTGCTTTTCGTTGTGGACTCCGGGAAGAAATGCATTTCCGTCCCAGCGGGGCTCTGCTTACTCTGCCTGCCAGCCTGGAACCCACCCGCCAGGGGCAACTTCTTCCTTGGTGTCCCCGAAGGAAGGAGGGAGCAGGAATCGGTGTCCCAAAAGAGACTCTTATCTCCAATGAATCTCACACCCAGCTCAGCTCGCTAGCTAGCCCGTCTGCCTGCCTTGTCCACTCACACAGAACATGAAAGCCCACATGAGCTGGTGGACACTCGGTCTGTAAACAAGATGGATGCTGCTGCCGCCGCTGCTGCCATTTAGGCCCGAGTTTTTAGGGAAGCTGTCTACCACCCATACACATTCCCAGCCCACTTCATTGAGAATGTCTCAAGGAGGATGGCTGAAGGATGGATGGCTAATTTTACTCAATCTCTCTTTCTTCTTCTTCTTTTGCCAGCCCCTAGACTGGCAAAACAAGGGGGGGAGGGCTGGGAAGGAGAAGAGCACAGAGAGAGACAGCCCCCAGCCCCCAGTGCCCAGCCTGGGCACTGAAGACCGTGAGACTCTTATCTCCAATAAGCCACTCAGAAAACCGGAAGTGGTACTGTGGCTCAAGTAGTAGAGCCCTAGTCTTGAGCTGAAGAGTTGGGGGACAGTGTCCAGGGCCAGGGTTCAAGCCCCGCGTCCTGGGAAAAACAAAAACAAAAAACAAAACCAAAATAACCAAAAAAAATCATGAAAATAATAAGGTAATGTGTGTGTGTGGGCGCGCGCGTGCGTGTGTGTGTATCACAGTATCTATAAGTATATACGTATGTGTATAAATATAGTTGTGCATGTATATATACACATATGTGTATAAATAAACGAATAGATGTGTATTTATACATATATACATTTATGTATAAAATGAATATATATAATATATATATTACACACACACACACACACACACACACACACACACACACACACACACACACACACGCCACGTACATAGACAGATAAAGCCAAAAGTGGAGCTCTGGTTCAAGTGATAGACTGCTAGACTTGAGCCAAAAAAGCTGAGTGGCTGAGTGAGTGACAGTGCCTTGACTTCAAGTCCCAGGATTGCCCACCTCCCCATAAAAAGGAGAAAAAGGAGAGGGGGAGGAAACACAAAGAAAGAAAGAAAGAAAGAAAGAAAGAAAGAAAGAAAGAAAGAAAGAAAGAAGAAGAAGAAGAAGAAAGAAAGAAAGGAAGGAAGGAAGAAGGAGGGAAAAGGAAGGAAGGAAGGAAGGAAGGAAGGAAGGAAGGAAGGAAGGAAGGAAGGAGAGAGAGAGAGACAGCATAAAGAGAGAGAGAGAGAGAGAGAGAGAGAGAGAAGAAGAAACAAAGAAAAAGAAAGAAAGAAAGAAAACAAGATTAATGATCTGTTTTTCTTATCTGTAAAGAAATACCCCAAACATCTAGAATTGAGATTGGAGCAAAGATTAAACAACTATCTGTGCATAATTCAGTTGCCACATCCCCCCCCCCCACGTTAACCCTGAAAACACCAATGAAGTCAGGAGCTGTGTGGTTCTCTCTGTCTGTCTGTCTGTGTCTGCCTTTTTTTTTTGGGGGGGGGGTCAGGTTGTCTGGTTGCCTGCTTGCTTACTCCATAAAACTCCACCAGAGTGACTCCTCCGGAAATGCTTATTCAATGATCGAAATCAAGGGTCCTAAGGCAAGAGTCCCCCTACATGGAAGGGTAAAAAGTCACTAACCCTCACCTGTGTTTGGTGACAAGAAGAACTCCATACCAATCGTCTACCTTAATACATGAGGGCAGGGCAGGGAAGGAATAAGTTTATTCAGGTGATCTAGTCAGTCACACTAATGGGTCTCTAGGGCTTCCCCTCCCTGTGTCCCTCAGTCTGTCTGTCTGTCTCGCGCGCTCGTGTGTGCGTGTGCGTGCGTGCGTGCGTGTGTGTGTGTGTGTGTGTGTGTGTGTGTGTGTGTGTGTGTGTGTCCGTCCGTCTGTTTGTTGATTCAGAGGAATCTAGTTGGACTTGTGGATCTCTCGTTCCCCCTCCATCTCTTTCCTTG
This sequence comes from Dipodomys ordii, assembly GCF_000151885.1. Lineage (NCBI taxonomy): Eukaryota > Metazoa > Chordata > Mammalia > Rodentia > Heteromyidae > Dipodomys > Dipodomys ordii. The sequence continues at coordinate 5,398 of NW_012285720.1, forward strand.
TGTGTGTGTCTTTCTGTCGGTCTCTGGGTCTCTGTCTCTGTCGGTGTGTCTGTCTCTCTTTGTGTCTGTCTCTCCTCTCTGTCTCTCTGTCCTCTCCCATCAGCCCCCCCCCCTTGCTTTTCGTTGTGGACTCCAGGAACAAATGTATTTCATTCCCAGCAGGGCTCTGCTTACTCTGCCTGCCAGCCTGGAACCCACCCGCCAGCGGCAACTTCTTCCTTGGTGTCCCAGAAGGAAGGAGGGAGCAGGAACCGGTGTCCCAAAAGAGACTCTTATCTCCAATGAATCGCACACCCTGCTTGCTGGGCCGCCCGCCCGCCTGCCTTGTCAACCCACACAGAACATGAAAGCCCACATGAGCTCAAGAACATGCAAAGATTCAGTGTAGAGGCTTCTCATTTTGAACGTGGACACTTGGTCTGTAAACAAGATGGATGCCGCCGCTGCCGCTGCTGCCATTTAGGCCCGAATTTGTAGGGAAGCTCTCTACCACCCAGACACATTGAGACACACTGAGACATTGAGAATGTCTCAAGGAGGATGGCTGGTGGATGGATGGCTACTTTTACTCAATCTCTATTTCTTCTTCTTCTTTTGCCAGCCCCTAGACTGGCAAAACACGTGGGGGAGGGCTGGGAAGGTGTAGAGCACAGAGAGAGACAGCACCCAGCCCCAGAGTTCAAGCCTCACACCCGACACACACACACACACACAAACTTGAAAATAGCTGGGCGCTGGTGGCTCGCGCCTGTAATCCTAGCTACTCCGGAAGCTGAGATCTGAGGATCTCGGTCCAAAGCCAGCCTAGGCACAGAAGACCGGGAGACTCTTATCTCCAATAAGCCACTCAGAAAACCGGAAGTGGTACTGTGGCTCAAGTAGTAGAGCCCTAGTCTTGAGCTGAAGAGTTGGGGGACAGTGTCCAGGGCCAGGGTTCAAGCCCCGCGTCCCGGGAAAAACCAAAACCAAAAACAAAACAAAAACACCAAAAAAATCATGAAAATAATAAGGTAATGTGTGTGTGTATGTGTATCACACTATATATATAAGTATATATGTATGTATATAAATATATGTGTGCATGTATATATACACACGTGTGTAAATAAACGAATAGATGTGTATTTATACATATATTGTCTATGTATAAAATGAATATATAATATATATATATTACACACACACACACACACACACACACACACACACACACACACACACACGCCACGTACATAGACAGATAAAGCCAAAAGTGGAGCTCTGGTTCAAGTGATAGACTGCTAGACTTGAGCCAAAAAAGCTGGGTGGCTGAGTGAGTGACAGTGCCTTGACTTCAAGTCCCAGGATTGCCCACCTCCCCATAAAAAGGAGAAAAAGGAGAGGGGGAGGAAACACAAAGAAAGAAAGAAAGAAAGAAAGAAAGAAAGAAAGAAAGAAAGAAAGAAAGAAAGAAAGAAAGAAAGAAAGAAAGAAAGAAAGGAAGGAAGGAAGGAAGGAAGGAAGGAAGGGAGGGAAGAAGGAAGGAAGGAAGGAAGGAAGGAAGGAAGACAGGAAGGAAGGAAGGAAGACAGGAAGGAAGGAAGGAAGGAAGGAAGGAAGGAAGGAAGGAAACAAGCATTAATGATCTGTTTTCCTTATCTGTAAAGAAAGAAAGAGAGAGAGAGAGAGAGAGAGAGAAAGAAAGAAACAAAGAAAAAGAAAGAAAGAAAGAAAACAAGATTAATGATCTGTTTTTCTTATCTGTAAAGAAATACCCCAAACATCTAGAATTGAGATTGGAGCATAGATAAAAACAACTATCTGTGCATAATTCAGTTGCCACATCCCCCCCCCTGCCCCGCTTTAACCCTGAAAACACCAATGAAGTCAGGAGCTGTGTGGTTCTCTCTGTCTGTCTGTCTGTGTCTGCCTTTTTTTTTGGGGGGGGGGGGTCAGGTTGTCTGGTTGCCTGCTTGCTTACTCCATAAAACTCCACCAGAGTGACTCCTCCGGAAATGCTTATTCAATGATCGAAATCAAGGGTCCTAAGGCAAGAGTCCCCCTACATGGAAGGGTAAAAAGTCACTAACCCTCACCTGTGTTTGGTGACAAGAAGAACTCCATACCAATCGTCTACCTTAATACATGAGGGCAGGGCAGGGAAGGAATAATTTATTCAGGTGATCTAGTCAGTCACACTAATGGGTCTCTAGGGCTCCCCCTCCCTGTGTCCCTCTGTGTGTCTGTCTCCGCGCATGCGCATGCGTGTGTGTGTGTGTGTGTGCGTGCGTGTGTGCGTGCGTGTGTGTCCGTCCGTCCGTCCGTCTGTTTGTTGATTCAGGGGAATCTAGTTGGACTTGTGGATCTCTCGTTCCCCCTCCAGCTCTTTCCCTGTGTGTCTTTCTGTCGGTCTCTGTCTGTCTCTCCTCTCTGTCTCTCTGTTCTCTCCCCTCCGCCCCGCCCCCCTTGTTTTTCGTTGTGGACTCCAGGAAGAAATGTATTTCGGTCCCAGTGGGGCTCTGCTTACTCTGCTTGCCAACCTGGAACCCACCCGCCAGCGGCAACTTCTTCCTTGGTGTCCCCGAAAGAAGGAGGGAGCAGGAACCAGTGTCTTATCTCCAATGAATCGCACCCCCCCTCCCCCGCCCGCCCGCACGCCCGCCCGCCCGCCCGCCCGCCCGCCCGCCCGCCCGCCCGCCCGCCCGCTGTGTCAACCCACAGAGAACATGAAACCGCATGAGCTCGTGGACACTCGGTCTGTAAACAAGATGGATGTCGCTGCTGCCATTTAGGCCCGAGTTTGTAGGGAAGCTGTCTACCACCCAGACACATTCCCAGCCCACTTCATTGAGAATGTCTCAAGGAGGATGGCTGAAGGATGGATGGCTAATTTTACTCAATCTCTCTTTCTTCTTCTTCTTCTTTTGCCAGCCCCTAGACTGGCAAAACGAGTGGGGGAGGGCTGGGAAGGTGAAGAGCACAGAGAGAGAGAGAGAGAGAGACAGCACCCAGCCCCCAGAGTTCAAGCCTCACACCCGACACACACACACACACACACACACACACACAAACTTGAAAATAGCTGGGCGCTGGTGGCTCGCGCCTGTAATCCTAGCTACTCCGGAAGCTGAGAGCTGAGGATCTCGGTCCAAAGCCAGCCTGGGCACGAAAGACCGTGAGAGTCTTATCTCCAATAAGCCACTCAGAAAACCGGAAGTGGTACTGTGGCTCAAGTAGTAGAGCCCTAGTCTTGAGCTGAAGAGTTGGGGGACAGTGTCCAGGGCCAGCCAGGGTTCAAGCCCCGCGTCCCGGGAAAAACAAAAACAAAAACAAAAAAAACAAAAAAAAAAATCATGAAAATAATAAGGGAATGTGTGTGTGTGTGTGTGTGTGTGTGTGTGTGCGTGCGCGCGCGCCTGTGTATCACAGTATACATGTATGTGTATACATATACGTGTGCACGTATACATACACATGTGTGTGCATGTATATATACACATATGTGTATAAATAAACGAATAGATGTGTGTCTATACATATTTACGTCTATGTGTAAAATGAATGTATATAATATATATTACACACACACACACACACACACACACACGCGCGCCACTATGTACATAGTACATAGGCAGATAAAGCCAAAAGTGGAGCTCTGGTTCAAGTGATAGACCGCTAGACTTGAGCCAAAAAAGCTGAGTGGCTGAGTGACAGTGCCTTGACTTCAAGTCCCAGGATTGCCCACCCCCCCCCCCATAAAAAAGAGAAAAAGGAGAGGGGGGAAACATAAAGAGAGAGAGAGAGAGAGAGAGAGAGAAAGAGAGCAAGAAAGAAAGAAAACAAGCGTTAATGAGCTGTTTTTCTTATCTGTAAAGAAATACCCCAAACATCTAGAGTTGAGATTGGAGCAAAGATAAAACAACTATCTGTGCATAATTCAGTTGCCACATTCCCCCCTCCGACCCCCCACTTTAACCCTGAAAACACCCATGAAGTCAGGAGCTGTGTGGGTCTCTCTGTCTGTCTGTGTCTGCCTTTTTTTTTGGGGGGGGGGGTCTGGTTGTATGGTTGTCTGGTTGCCTGGTTGCCTGCTTGCTTACTCCATAAAACTCCACCCGAGTGACTCCTCCGGAAATGCTTATTCAGTGATCGAAATCAAGGGTCCTAAGGGAAGAGTCCCTACATGGAAGGGTAAAAAGTCACTAGCCGTCACCTGTGTTTGGTGGCAAGAAGAACTCCATACCAATCGTCTACCTTAATACATGAGGGCAGGGCAGGGCAGGAATAAATTTATTCAGGTGATCCAGTCAGTCACACCAATGGGTCTCTAGGGCTCCCCCTCCATGTCTCCCTCTCTCTGCCTGTCTGTGTGTCGGTCTCTGTCTCTGTCTTTGCCTGTGTGTGTGTGTGTGTGGTGGGGGCATGTATGCCTGTTTGTTGATTCAGGTGATCTAGTTATACTTGTGGATCTCTGAGCCCCCTCCCCATCTCTCCCTCTGTCTGCCTGTGTGTCGATGGTGTGTGTGTGTGTGTGTGTGTGTGTGTGTGTCTGTCTGTCTGTCTGCCTGTCTGTCTGTCTGTCTGTCTGATTACTCAGGTGGTGTAGTTAGATTTGTGGGTGGATCTCTCGCTCCCCCTCCATCTCCCTCTCGTCTGCCTCTGTGTGTGTATGTGTGTGTGTGTGTGTGTGTGTGTGTCCGTCCGTCCGTCTGTCTGTCTGTCCATCTGTCTGTCCGTCTGTCTGTCAGTGTGTGTGTGTGTGTTGTGTGTGTGTGTGTGTGTGTGTGTGTGTCTG
>NW_012285726.1:0-1419 GCF_000151885.1 Dipodomys ordii
AGTCCCAAAAGAGACTCTTATCTCCAATGAATCGCACACCCTGCTTGCTGGGCCGCCCGCCCGCCTGCCTTGTCAACCCACACAGAACATGAAAGCCCACATGAGCTCAAGAACATGCAAAGATTCAGTGTAGAGGCTTCTCATTTTGAACGTGGACACTTGGTCTGTAAACAAGATGGATGCCGCCGCTGCCGCTGCTGCCATTTAGGCCCGAATTTGTAGGGAAGCTCTCTACCACCCAGACACATTGAGACACACTGAGACATTGAGAATGTCTCAAGGAGGATGGCTGGTGGATGGATGGCTACTTTTACTCAATCTCTATTTCTTCTTCTTCTTTTGCCAGCCCCTAGACTGGCAAAACACGTGGGGGAGGGCTGGGAAGGTGTAGAGCACAGAGAGAGACAGCACCCAGCCCCAGAGTTCAAGCCTCACACCAGACACACACACACACACACAAACTTGAAAATAGCTGGGCGCTGGTGGCTCGCGCCTGTAATCCTAGCTACTCCGGAAGCTGAGATCTGAGGATCTCGGTCCAAAGCCAGCCTAGGCACAGAAGACCGGGAGACTCTTATCTCCAATAAGCCACTCAGAAAACCGGAAGTGGTACTGTGGCTCAAGTAGTAGAGCCCTAGTCTTGAGCTGAAGAGTTGGGGGACAGTGTCCAGGGCCAGGGTTCAAGCCCCGCGTCCCGGGAAAAACCAAAACCAAAAACAAAACAAAAACACCAAAAAAATCATGAAAATAATAAGGTAATGTGTGTGTGTATGTGTATCACACTATATATATAAGTATATATGTATGTATATAAATATATGTGTGCATGTATATATACACACGTGTGTAAATAAACGAATAGATGTGTATTTATACATATATTGTCTATGTATAAAATGAATATATAATATATATATATTACACACACACACACACACACACACACACACACACACACACACACACACACACACGCCACGTACATAGACAGATAAAGCCAAAAGTGGAGCTCTGGTTCAAGTGATAGACTGCTAGACTTGAGCCAAAAAAGCTGGGTGGCTGAGTGAGTGACAGTGCCTTGACTTCAAGTCCCAGGATTGCCCACCTCCCCATAAAAAGGAGAAAAAGGAGAGGGGGAGGAAACACAAAGAAAGAAAGAAAGAAAGAAAGGAAGAAAGAAAGAAAGAAAGAAAGAAAGAAAGAAAGAAAGAAAGAAAGAAAGAAAGAAAGAAGAAAGGAAGGAAGGAAGGAAGGAAGGAAGGAAGGGAGGGAAGAAGAAGGAAGGAAGAAGAAGAAGAAGAAGAAGAAGAAGAAGAAGGAAGACAGAAGAAGGAGGAAGAAGAAGAACAGTCATGATGATCTGTCTTTCTTATCTGTAAGAAGAAGAAGAGAGAGAGAGAGAGAGAGAGAGAGAGAAGA
>NW_012285727.1:0-2740 GCF_000151885.1 Dipodomys ordii
ACAGTGGGGAAACAGCGGGGACAGAGCGGGGACACAGCGGTACACAGCGGGACACAGCGGGGAAAGAGCGGGACATAGCTGGACACAGCGGGACAAACAACGGGATATCGCGGGGGACAGAGAGGGACACAGCGGGGGACAAAGCGGGAGACAGAGCTGGACACAGCGGAGGACACCACGGGACACAGCGGGACACAGCGGGGATACAACGGGGACACAGCGGGGACACAGCGGGAACACAGCAAGGACACAGTGGGGGACACAGCATGACACAGCGGGACACAGCGGGGACACAGTGGGACTCAGCGGGGGACACAGCGGGACACAGCGGGGGACATAGTGGGACACAGTATGGGACACAATGGGACACAGCGCGACACAGCGGCGACACAGCAGGGGACACAGCGAGGACACAGCGTGGACACAGCCGGGAGAGCGGGGACACAGCGGGACACAGTGGTACACAGCGGGACACAGTGGGGACACAGCGGTACACAGCGGGACACAGCAAGGGACAGCGGGAACAGAGCGAGGACATAACGGGGAACACAGCGGGACACAGCGGGGACACAGCGGGACAAAGCGGGTACACAGGAGGACAAAGCGGGGACACAGCAGGGACACAGCGGGGGACACAGCGGGACACAGCAGGGGACACAGCCGGACACAGCGCGACACAGCGGGGACACAGCAGGGGACACAGCGAGGACACAGCGGGACAGAGCAGGGACTCAGCGCGACACAGCGGGCGACACAGCGGGGACACAGCGGGACACAGCGGGACACAGTGGGGGACGCAGCGGGGGACAAAGAGGCAGACACAGCAGGACAGAGCGGGACACATCGGAGACTCAGCGGGGAACCAGCGGGACACAGCGGGGACCCATAGGGACCCAGCTGGACACAGCGGGTACACAGTGAGGACACAGCGGGACATAGCGTCGACACAGCGGGGACACAGTGGGACACAGCGGGGTGAGCGGGGACACAGAAGGACACAGCGGGATACAGCGGGGACACAGCGGGGACACAGCAGCAGACAGCAAGCACACAGCGGGACACAGCGGGACACAGCAGGGACACAGGGGGGGACTCAGCGGGGGACAAAGCGGGGACACAGCGGGACATAGTGAGAACCCAGCAGGATACAGCGTGGGACACAGCAGGGGTCACACCGGGATACAGCAGGCACACAGCGGGACACAACGGGACACAGCAGGACACAGCAAGGACATAGCGGGGGACACAGCGGGACACAGACGGAACACAGACGGGACAAAGCAGGACACAGCGGAGGACACAGCAGGGGACACAGTGGGAGACACAGCTGGACACAGCGGGACACAGTGGGGGACACAGCGGGGGACAAAGAGGCGGACACAGCAGGACAGAGCGGGACACATCGGGGACAGAGCGGCGACACAGCGGGACACAGCGGGGACCCAGCGGGACCCAGCGGGACCCAGCGGGTACAAAGTGAGAACAGAGCGGGACACAGCGTTGACACAGCGGGGACACAGCGGGACACAGCGGGGTGAGCAGGGACACAGAGGTACACAGCGGAACACAGCGGGGACACAGCGAGGACACAGCGGTACACAGCGGGACACAGCGGGGGACACAGCAGTGGACACAGTGGGACACAGCGGGGGACACAGCGAGGACACAGCAGGACACAGATGGGAACACAGCGGGGGCAAAGCAGGGACACAGCGGTACACAGCGGGACACAGCGGGGACACAGCGGGACAGAGCTGGACACAGCGGGAGACACAACGGGATACAGCGGGGGACTGAGAGGGACACAGCGGGTGACAAAGTGGGAGACAGAGCGCGACACAGCGGGGGACACAGCGGGACACTGGGGGACACAGTGGGGACAGAGGGGGACACAGCGGGGACACAGTGGAGGACACAGCGGGGGACAAAGCGAGACACCACGGAACACAGCGGGACACAGCGAGGACACAACAGGGACACAGCGGGGACACAGTGGGACAGAGCGGGACACAGCGGGAGACACAGCAGTGGACACAGCGGGACACAGCGGAGGACACAGCGAGGACACAGCAGGACACAGCGTGGACATAGCGGGGGACAGCGGGGACACAGCGGGACACAGCGGGGACACAGTGGAAGACAAAGCGGGGGACAGCAGCGAGACACAGCGGGACACAGTGGGACACAGCAGGACACAGCAGGGACACAGCGGGACACAGCGGGGGTCATACCGAGGACACAGCGGGACACAGGAGGACAAAGCAGGGACACAGCAGGGACACAGCAGGGGAACACAGCGGGGACATAGCGGTACACAGCGGGACACAGCGGGGACACAGCGGGGACACAGCGGGGGATAAAGCGGGACACAGCGTGGACACAGCTGGGGACAGCGGGGACACAGCAGGACACAGAGGGGACACAGCGGGGACATAGCGTGGGACAACAGGGAGACACAGCGGGATACAGTGGGAGACAGCAGGGACACAGCGGGACACAGCGGGGACTCAGCAGGACACAGCGGGAGACACCGCAGTGGACACAGCAGGACACAGCGGTACACACCGGGACGCAGCGGGGACACAGCGGGACACAGCGGGACACAGCTGGGACAGAGCGGGGACAAAGCAAGGGACAGCAGGGAGACACAGCCGGACACACTGGGACTCAGCGATGACACAGAGGGACACAGCGGAGAACACAGCGGAGACACAGCGGTACACAGCGGGACACAGCGGGG
>NW_012285728.1:0-19389 GCF_000151885.1 Dipodomys ordii
TACAGTGCAGGACACAGCGGGACACAGCGGGACAAAACGGGACACAGCGGGACACTGCGGGGGACAGCAGGGACACAGCAGGGACACAGCGGTGACACAGTTGAACAGAGCGGGGACACAGCGGGACACAGTGGGACACAGCTGGACACAGCGGGAGACACAGCGGGAGACAGCGGGACACTGTGGGACTCAGCGGGGACACAGAGGGGACACAGCAATTACACTGCGGGGGACACAGCGGCACACATTTGGACACAGCTGGACACAGCGGGAGACACAATGGGACACAGCGGGGGACACAGCCAGACACAGCGGTAACAAAGCTGGGACACAGCGGGACACAGTGGGACACAGCGGGGACACAGCAGGGACACAGCGGGACACAGCGGGACACTGTGGGACTCAGCGGGGACACAGAGGGGACACAGCAAGTACACTGCGGGGGACACAGCGTCACACAGCGGGACACAGCGGGGACACAGCGGGACACAGCGGGGACACAGCGGGACACAGCAGGACACAGTGGGAATCAGGTTGCGACACAGCGGGAATCAGCGGCTGACATAGAGGCGGACAGAGTGGGACACCGCGGGACACAGCGGGACACAGCGGGGGACACAGCGAGACACAGCGCAGACACAGCGCGAAACAGCGGGGGTCATAGAAAGGACATAGTGGGTCACAGGAGGACAAAGCGGAGACATAGCGGGGACACAGCGGGGGACACAGTGGGACAGAGCAGGGGACACAGCGGGACACAGCATAGACACAGCAGCGAACAGCGAGGACACAGCGGGGACACAGCGGGACACAGCAGGACACAGCGGGGGACACAGTGGGACAGAGCAGGGGACACAGTGGAACACATCGGGACACAGCAGGACACAGTGTAGACACAGCGGCGGACAGCGAGGACACAGCGGGTCACAGCGGGGACACAGCAAGGACACTGTGGAGGACAGAGCCGCACACAGCGGGACACAGTGGAGACACAGCGGGACACAGCAGAGACACAGCGGGGACACAGCGGAACACAGCGGGACACAGCGGGACACAGTGGGACACAGCGGGGGACACAGCAGGACACAGCGGGGGACATAGAGGCGGACACAGCGGGACACAGCAGGACACAGAGGGACATAGCGGGGACACAGCGGGGACACAGTGGGACACAGCGGGGGTCATAGCGAGGACACAGCGGGTCACAGGAGGACAAAGCGGAGACACAGGGGGGACACAGCTGGGGACATAGTGGGACAGAGCAGGGGACACAACGGGACACAGCGGGACACAGCGGGACACAGCGTGACACAGCGGGGACACAGCGAGGGACACAGCGAGGACACAGCGGGACACAGCGTGGACACAGAGGAGGACAGCGGGGACACAGCGGGACACAGCGGGGACACAGCGGGGACAAAGACTAGGACAGCAGGGAGACACAGTGGGACACAGTGGGACACAGCGGGGACACAGCGGAATCCAGCGGGGGACACAGCGGGGACACAGCCGGGACACAGGGGTACACAGCGGGACAGTGTGGGGACACAGTGGGACACAGTGGGACACAGCTGGACACAGCGGGAGACACAACGGGACACAGCGGGGACAGAGGGGGACACAGAGGGGAACAAACCGGGAGACACAGCAGGACACAGCGGAGGACACAGCGGGACACTGCGGGACACAGTTGGGACAGAGCGGGACACAGCGGGGACACAGTGGAGGACACAGAGGGGGACAAAGCGAAACACCATGGGACACAGCCGGACACAGCGGGGACACAGCGGGGATACAGCGGGGACACAGCAACGACACAGCGGGGGACACAGCGGGACACAGCGGGGGACACAGCGGGGGACAAAGAGGCGGACACAGCGGGACAGAGCGGGACACATCGGGGACACAGCAGGGACACAGCGGTACACAGCGGGGACACATCGGGGATGCAGCGGGGGACACAACGGGACACAGCCAGACACAGCGGTAACAAAGCTGGGACACAGCGGGACACAGTGGGACACAGCTGGGGACACAGTGGGACACAGCGGGGGACAGAGCAGGACACAGCTTAAACAAACCGGGACATAGGAAGACACAGCCATGACAAAGCGGGGACACAGCGGGACACCGCGGGACACAGCGGGACACAGCAGGACACAGTGGGACACAGGGGGACACAGCAGGACACAGCCGGGGACACAGCAGGGACGCAGCGGGAGACACAGCGGGCCAGAGCCAAACACAGCGGTAACAGAGCTGGGACACAGCGGGACACAGCGGGACACAGTGCGACAAAGCTGGGGAAACAGCGGAGACACAGCGGGACACAGCGGGACACAGTGGGACTCAGCGGGGGACACATCGGGACACAGCTGGGGACATAGAGGCAGACACAGCGGGACACAGCGGGTCACAGCGGGACACAGAGGGGGGGACAGCGGGGAAACAGCGGGACACAGCGGGGACACAGCGGGACACAGTGGGACACAGGGGGACACAGCAGGACACAGCCGTGGACACAGCGGGGACGCAGCGGGGGACACAGCGGGACACAGCCAGGCACAGCGGTAACAGAGCTGGGACACAGTGGGGGACACAGCGGGGACACAGCCGGGACACAGGGGTACACAGCAGAACAGAGCGGGGACACAGCGGGACACAGTGGGACACAGCGGGGACAAAGCAGACACAGCGGGTGTCATAGCGAGGACACAGTGGGTCACAGGAGGACAAAGCGGAGACACAGGGGGGACACAGCTGGGGAAACAGCGGGGACACAGAGGGACACAGTGGGACACAGCGGGGACACAGAGGGACACAGTGGGACACAGCGGGGACACATCGGAACACAGCGGGAGACACAGCGGGGACACAGCCTGGACACAGGGGTACACAGCGGGACAGAGCAGGGACTCAGCGGGACACAGTGGGACACAGCTGGACACAGCGGGAGACACAACGGGACACAGCGGGGACAGAGCGGGACACAGAGGGAGACAAAGAGGGAGACACAGCAGGACACAGCGGGGGACACAGCAGGACACTGCGGGACACAGTGGAGACAGAGCGGGACACAGCAGGAACACAGCAGAGGACACAGCGGGGGACAAAGCGAGACACCACAGGACACAGCGGCACACAGCGGGGACACAATGGTGGTCACAGCGCAGACACAGTGGGACACAGCGGGGGACACAGCGAGGACACAGCGAGACACACAATATACACATCGGGGGACAACGGGGACACAGCGGGACACAGCGGGACACAGCAGGACACAGCGTGACACAGCGGGGACACAGCTGGGGACACAGCGAGGACACAGCGGGACACAGCGTAGACACAGGGGCGGACAGCGGGGACACCGCGGGACACAGCGGGGACACAGCGGGGACAAAGATGGGGACAGCAGGGAGACACAGCGGGACACAGTGGGACACAGCGGGGACACAGCGGAACACAGCGGGGGACACAGCAGGGACACAGCAGGGACACAGGGGTACACAGCGGGACAGAGCGGGGACTCAGTGGGACACAGTGGGACACAGCTGGACACAGCGGGAGACACAACGGGACACAGCGGTGACAGAGCGGGACACAGAGGGGGACAAAGAGGGAGACACAGCGGGACACAGCGGGGGACACAGCGGGACACTGCGGGACACAGTGGGGACAGAGCGGGACACAGCGGGGACACAGCAGAGGACACAGCGCGAGACAAAGCGAGACACCACGGGACACAGCGGGACACAGCGGGACACAGCGGGACCCAGCGTGGACACAACGGGGGTCACAGCGCGGACACAGCGGGACACAACGGGGGACACAGCGAGGACATAGAATAATACAGCGGGAGACACAGCGGGACACAGCGGGACACATCGGTGACACAGCGGGGACACAGCGGGACACAGCAGGGACACAGCGGGATACAGAGGGGGACAGAGCGGGACACAGCGGGACACAGCGGGGACACAGCGAGGACTCAGCGGGACACAGCGGGACACAGAGGGGCCAAGGCAGTGGACACAACGGGAAACAGCGGGAGACACAGAGGGGACACAGCGTGACACAGCGCGACACAGCGGAGACACAGCGGGGGACACAGCGAGGTCACAGCGGGACACACAATATACACATCGGGGGACAGCGGGGACACAGCGGGACACAGCGGGGGACACAGCGGGGACACAACAGGACACAGCGGGGACACAGCGGGGGACACATCACGGACACAGCGGGTACACAACAGGGGACACAGCGAGGACATAGCGTGATACAGCAGGAGACAGAGCGGGACACAGCGAGACACATCGGGGACACAGCGGGGACACAGCGGGACACAGCAGGGACACAGCGGGACACAGCGGGACACAGCGGGACACAGTGGGACACAGCTGGGGACACAGCGGGGACACAAAGGGACACAGTGGGACACAGCAGGGACACAGAGGGACACAGTGGGACACAGCGGGGACACAGCGGAACACACCGGGAGACACAGCGGGGACACAGCCGGGACACAGGGGTACACAGGGGGACAGAGCGGGGACTAAGCGGGACACAGTGGGACACAGCTGGACACATCAGGAGACACAACGGGACACAGCGGGGACAGAGCGGGACACAGAGGGAGACAAAGTGGGAAACAAGGCGGGACACAGCGGGGACACAGCGGGACACTGCGGGACACAGTGGGGACAGAGCGGGACACAGCGGGGACACAGCAGAGGACACAGCGGGGGACAAAGCGAGACACCACGGGACACAGCGGGACACAGCGTGGACACAACGGGGGTCACAGCGCGGACACAGTGGGACACAGCGGGGGACACAGCGAGGACACAGCGAGACACACAATATACACATCGGGGGACAGCGGGGACACAGCGGGACACAGCGGGGGACACAGCGGGGACAAAACGGGACACAACGGGGACACAGCGGGGGACACAGCGGGGACACAGCGGGACACAGCAGGCACACAGCGGGATACAGCGGGGGACAGAGCGGGAAACAGCGTGGACACAGAGGGACACAGCGAGAAACAGCAGTGACAAAGCGGGGAAACAGCAGGACACAGCGGGGACGCAGCGGGGACACAGTGGGACACAGCCAGACACAGCGGTAACAAAGCTGGGACACAGCGGGACAAAGTGGGACACAGCTGGGAACACAGCGGGGACACAGAGGGACACAGTGGGACACAGTGGGACACAGCAAAGTGGGACACAGCTGGGAACACAGCGGGGACACAGAGGGACACAGTGGGACACAGTGGGACACAGCAGGACACACTGGGACTCAGCGGGGACACAGAGGGGACATAGCAAGGACACTGCGGGGGACAGATCCGGACACAGCGGGACACAGCGGGACACAGCGGGACACAGCGGGGGACACAGTGGAACATAGCAGGGACACAGTGGGGACACAGCGGGACACAGCGTAGACACAGCAGGACACAGTGGGCCTCAGCGGGGGATACAGCGGGACACTGCGGGGACATAGAGGTGGACACCGCGGGACACAGCGGGACACAGCGGGGGACACAGCGGAACACAGCGGGGACACAGCGGGACACAGCAGGGGTCATAGCGAGGACACAGCAGGTCGCAGCGGGGAGAGAGCGAGGACACAGCGGGGCACAGCGGGACACAGCGGGACACAGCAGGGGACACAGCGTAACACAGCGGGGAAACAGCGGGGAACATAGCGGGACACAGCGCACCACAGCGGAGACACAGCGGGGGACACAGCGAGGACACAGCGGGACACACAATGTACACATCGGGGGACAGCAGGGACACAGGGGAACACACCAGGACACAGCGGGGTACACAGCGAGGACATAGCGTGATACAGCGGGAGACACAGCAGGACACAGCGGGACACATCGGGGACACAGCGGGGACACAGCGGGACACAGCAGGGACACAGCGGGATACAGCGAGGGACAGAGTGGGACACAGCGTGGACACAGAGGGACACAGCGAGAAACAGCGGTGACAAAGCGGGGACAAAGCGGGACACAGCTGGGGACACAGCGGGGTCACAGCAGGACACAGCGGGGACACAGCGGGACACAGCGGGGGTCATAGCGAGGACACAGCGAGGACACAGCGTAGACACAGTGGCGGACAGCGGGAACACAGAGGGACACAGCGGGGACACAACTAGGGCAAAGACGGGGACAGCAGGGAGACACAGCGGGACACAGTGGGACACAGCGGGGACACAGCAGAACACAGCGGGGGACACAGTGGGGACACAGCCGGGACACAGGGGTACAAGCGGGACACAGCGGGACACAGTGTGACACAAGGGGACACAGCAGGACACAGCCGGGGACACAGCAGGAACGCAGCGGGGGACTCAGCGGGACACAGCCAGACACAGCGGTAACAGAGCTGGGACACAGTGGGGGACACAGCGGGGACACAGCCGAGACACAGGGGTACACAGCGGGACAGAGCGGGGACTCAGCGGGACACAGTGGGACACAGCTGGACACAGCGGGATACACAACGGGAAAGAGCGGGGACAGAGCGGGACATAGAGGGGGAGAAAGCGGGAGACACAGCGGGACACAGCGGGGGACACAGCGGGACACTGCGGGACACAGTGGGGGCAGATTGGGACACAGCGGGGACAGAGCAGAGGACACAGCGGGGAACAAATCGAGACACCACGGGACACAGCGGGACACTGCGGGGACACAACGGGGGTCACTGCGCGGACACAGCGGGACACAGCGGGGGACACAGCGAGGACACAGCGTGATACAGCGGGAGACACAGCGGGACACATCGGGACACATCGGGGACACAGCGGGACACACTGGTACTCAGCAGGGAAACAGAGGGGACACAGCGGGGACTCAGTAATGACACAGCGGGGGATACAGCGGGACACAGCAGGGGACACAGCGGGGGACAAAGAGGCGGACACAGCAGGACACAGCAGGACACAGCAGGGACATAGCGGGATACAGCAGGGGACAGAGCGGGACACAGCGTGGACACAGAGGGACACAGCGAGAAACAGCGGTGACAAAGCGGGGACACAGCAGGACACAGCGGGGACACAACGGGGCCACAGCTGGGGACACAGCGGGACACATCCAGACACAGTGGTAACAAAGCTGGGACACAGCGGGACACAGTGCGACACAGTTGGGGACAAAGCGGGGACACAGCGGGACACAGCGGGACTCACTGGGACTCAACGGGGACACAGCGGGGACACAGCGGGGACTCAGCAATGACACAGCGGGGACACAGCAGGACACAGCGGGACACATCGGGACACAGCAGGGACCCAGCGGGACACCCCTGGAAACAGCATGGGACAAAGTGAGAACAGAGCGGGACACAGCGTCGACACTGCGGGGGACAGAGCAGGACACAGTGTGATACAGCGGGAGACACAGCGGGACACAGCGGGACACATCGGGGACACAGCGGGACACATCGGGGACACAGCGGGGACACAGCGGAACACAGCAGGCACACAGAGGGATACAGCGGGGGACATTGGGACTCAGCGGGGACACAGAGGGGACACAGCAAGGACACTGCGGGGGACAGAGCAGGACACAGCAGGACACAGCGGAGACAAAGTGGGACACAGCGGGGACACAGCGGGGACACAGCGGGACACAGCGGGACACAGCGGGACACAATGGGACTCAGCGGGGGACACAGAGGGACACAGCGGGGGACATAGAGGCGGACACAGCGGGACACACTAGGACACAGCGGAACACAGCTGAGGACACAGCGGGGACACAGCGGGACACAGCGGGGACACAGCGGGGGTCATAGAGAGCACACAGTGGGTCACAGGAGGACAAAGCAGAGACACAGGGGGGACACTGCTGGGGAAACAGTGGGACAGAGCAGGGGACACAGCTGGACACAGCATGACACAGCGGGGACACAGCGGGGGACACAGCGAGGACACAGCGGGAAACAGCGTGGACACAGCGGCGGACAGCGGGGACACAGCGGGACACAGCGGGGACACAGCGGGGACAAAGACTGGGACAGCAGGGAGACACATCGGGACACAGTGGGACACAGCGAGGACACAGCGGAACACAGCGGGGGACACAGCGGGGATACAGCCGGGACACAGGGGTACACAGCGGGACAGAGCGGGGACACAGCGGGACACAGTGGGACACAGCTGGACACAACGGGAGACACAACGGGACAAAGCAGGGGACAGAGCGGGACACAGAGGGGCACAAAGCCGGAGACACAGTGGGACACAGCGGGGGACACAGCGGGACACTGCGGGACACAGTGGGGACAGATAGGGACACAGTGGGGACACATCGGGGACACAGCGGGGACACAGCAGGGACACAGCCGGGACACAGCGGGGACACAGCTGGGACGCAGTGGGGGACACAGTGGGACACAGCCAGACACAGCGGTAACAAAGCTGGGACACAGCAGGACACAGCGGGGGACACAGCGGGGACACAGCGGGACACAGCGGTGGTCATAGGGAGGACACAGCGGGTCACAGGAGGACAAAGCGGACACACAGGGGGGACACAGCTGGGGACACAGTGGGACACAGCAGGGGACACAGCGGGACACAGCGGGACACAGCGGGACACAGCGGGGACACAGCGGGGGACACAGCGTAGACACAGCGGGACACAGCGTGGACACAGTGGGGACAGAGCGGGACACAGCGGGACACAGCGGAGATAAAGAGGGACACAGCGGGGACACAGCTGGGACACAGCGGGACACAGCGGGACACAGTGGGACTCAGCCGGGGACACAGAGGGACACAGCGGGGTACATAGATGCGGACACAGCAGGACACACCAGGACACAGCGGGACACAGCTGCGGACACAGCGGGGACACAGCGGGACACAGCGGGGACACAGCGGACAAAGCAGGGGTCATAGCGAGGACACAGCGGGTCACAGGAGGACAAAGCGGAGACACAGGGGGGACACAGCTGGGAACACAGTGGGACAGAGCAGCGGACACAGCGGTACACAGCGGGACACAGCGGGAAACAACAGGACACAATGGGAGACAGTGGCGACACAGCGGGGGACCCAGCGAGGACACAGCGGGACACAGCGTGGACACAGTGGCGGACAGCAGGGTCTCAGCGGGACACAGCGGGGACACAGCGGGGACAAAGACGGGGACAGCAGGGAGACACAACAGGACACAGTGGGACAGAGCGTGGACACAGCGGAACACAGTGGGGGACACAGAGGGGACACAGCAGGGACACAGGGGTACACAGAGGGACAGAGCGGGAACAGAGCGGGACACAGAAGAGGACAAAGAGGGAGACACAGCGGGACACAGCACGGGACACAGAGGGACACTGTGGGACACAGTGGGGACAGAGCGGGACACAGCCGAGGACACAGCGGGGGACAAAGCGAGACACCATGGGACACAGCGGGACACAGCGGGGACACAACGGGGGTCACAGCGCGGACACAGCAGGACACAACGGGGGACACAGCAAGGACATAGAGGGATACAGCGGGAGACACTGTGGGACACAGCAGGACACATCGGGGACACAGCGGGGACACAGCGGGACACAGCGGGGGTCATAGCGGGACACTGCGGGACACAGTGGGGAAACTGCGGGGGATAGCAGGGACACATGGGGACACAGCGGGGGACGGCGGGGACATAGCAGGACACAATGGGACACAGTGGGGACACAGCGGTGGAAAGCGGGGAACACAGCGTGATACAGCGGGGACACAGCGGGATACAGTGGGCCACAGCGGGGGACACAGCGGGACATAGCGGGACACAGAGGGACACAGCGAGAAACAGCGGTGACAAAGCAGGGACAGAGCAGGACACAACGGGACACAGCGGGGGACATAGAGGCGGACACATCGGGACACAGCAGGACACAGCGGGGGACACAGCGGGGACACAGGGGGACACAGCGGGACACAGCGGGACACAGTGGGACACAAGGGGACACAGCAGGACACAGCGGGACACAGCGGGGGACACAGCGGGGACACAGGGGGACACAGCTGGGGACACAGCGGGGACACAGCGGGACACAGCGGGACACAGAGGGACACAGTGGAACACAGGGGGACACAGCAGGACACAGCCGGTGACACAGCGGGGACGCAGCGGGGGACACAGTGGGACACAGCCAGACACAGCAGTAACAGAGCTGGGACACAGCGGGGACACAGTGGAACACAGCGGGGGACACAGCGGGGACAGAGCGGGACAGAGCCGGACACAGCGGGACACAGCTGAGGACACAGCGGGGACACAGCGGGACACAGCGGGACACAGCGGGACACAGCGTGGACACAGTGGGGACCAGGAAGGACACAGCGGGGGACACAGCGGGACGCAGGGGGGGACAAAGCAGCGACACAGCAGGACACAGCGGGGACACAGCGGGGACACAGCGGGACACAGCGGGACTCAGCAGGACACAGTGGGACTCAGTGGGGGACACAGCAGGACAGAGCGGGGGACATAGATGCGGACAAAGCGGGACACAGCGGGGGACACAGCGGGGGACAAAGCGCGGACACAGCGGGACACAGCGGGGACAAAGCGGGGACACAGCGGGACACAGCGGGACTCAGCAGGACACAGTGGGACTCAGCGGGGGACACAGCGGGACACAGCGGGGGACATAGAGGCGGACAAAGCGGGACACAGCGGGACACAGCGGGGGACACAGCGGGGGACAAAGCGCGGACACAGCGGGACACAGCGGGACACAGCGGTGGTCATAGGGAGGACACAGCGGGTCACAGGAGGACAAAGCGGACACACAGGGGGGACACAGCTGGGGACACAGTGGGACACAGCAGGGGACACAGCGGGACACAGCGGGACACAGCGGGACACAGCGGTGACACAGCGGGGGACACAGCGTGGACAGAGTGGGGACAGAGCGGGACACAGCGGGACACAGCGGAGACAAAGAGGGACACAGCGGGGACATAGCTGGGACACAGCGGGACACAGAGGGACACAGTGGGACTCAGCGAGGGACACAACGGGGGACATAGATGCGGACACAGCGGGACACACCAGGACACAGCGGGGCACAGCTGGGGACAAAGCGGGGACACAGAGGGACACAGCGGGGACACACAGACAAAGCAGGGGTCATAGCGAGGACAGAGCTGGTCACAGGAGGACAAAGCGGAGACACAGGGGGGACACAGCTGGGAACACAGTGGGACACAGCAGCGGACACAGCGGGACACAGCGGGACACAGCGGGAAACATCGGGACACAGCGGGACACAGCGGGGACACAGCGGGGGACCCAGCGAGGACACAGCGGGACACAGCGTGGACACAGTGGCGGACAGAGTGGTCACAGCGGGACACAGCGGGGACACAGCGGGGACAAAGACGGGGACAGCAGGAGACACAGCGGGACACAGTGGGACAGAGCTTGGACACAGCGGAACCCAGCGGAACACAGCGGGGGACACAGAGGGGACACAGCCGGGACATAGGGGTACAAAGATGGACACAGCGGGATACACAACGGGACACAGCGGGGACAGAGCGGGACACAGAGGGGGACAAAGAGGGAGATACAGCGGGACTCAGCGCGGGACACAGAGGGACACTGTGGGACACAGTGGGGACAGAGCGGGACACAGCAGGGACACAGCCGAGGACACAGAGGGGGACAAAGCGAGACACCACGAGACACAGCGGGACACAGCAGGAACACAACGGGGGTCACAGCGCGGACACAGCGGGACACAACGGGGGACACAGCGAGGACATAGCGGGATACAGCGGGAGACACTGCGGGACACAGCGGGACACAGCGGGGACACAGCGGGACACAGCGGGAGACACTGCGGGACACAGCGGGACACAGTGGGGAAACTGCGGGGGATAGCGGGGACACATGGGGACACAGTGGGGAACAGTGGGGACAGAGCGGGACACAGAGGGGGACAAAGCGGGAGACATAGCGGGATATAGCGGGGGACACAGCGGGACAATGCGTGATCAGTGGGGACAGAGCGGGACACAGCGGGGACACAGCGGAGGACACAGCGGGGGACAAAGCAAGACCCCACGGGACACAGCGGGACACAGAGCGGAAACATCGGGGACACAGCGGGGACACAGCGGGGACTCAGCAACGACACAGCGGGGGACACAGCGGGACACAGCGTGGGACAGAACGGGGGACAAAGAGACGGACACAGCGGGACACAGCGGGACACATCGGGGACACAGCAGGGACCCAGCGAGACACAGCTGGACACAGCAGGGACAAAGTGAGAACAGAGCGGGACACAGCGTCGACAAAGCGGGGACACAGAAGGATACAGGGTAGGAGAGCGGGGACACAGAGGGACACAGCGGGACACAGCGGGACACAGCAAGGACAAGGCAGTGGACACAACGGAACACAGCCGGAGACACAGCGGGACACAGCAGGACACAGTGCGAAAAAGCGGAGACACAGCGGGGGACACAGCGAGGACACAGCGGGACACACAATGTACACATCGGGGGACAGCGGGGACACAGCGCGACACCACGAGACACAGCGTGGGACACAGCGGGGACACACCGGGACACAACGGGGGACACAGCGAGGACATAGCGGGATACAGCGGGAGACACAGCGGGACACTGCGGGACACATCGGGGACACAGCGGGATACATCGGGGGACAGAGCGGGACACAGCGGCGACAGAGCGGGACACAGAGGGGGACAAAGCGGGAGACACAGCGGGATATAGCGGGGGACACAGCGGGACAATGCGTGACACAGTGGGGACAGAGCGGGACACAACAGGGACACAGCGGAGGACACAGCGGAGGACAAAGCAAGACCCCACGGGACACAGCGGGACACAGAGGGGAAACAGCAGGGACACAGCGGGGACACAGCGGGGACTCAGCAACGACACAGCGGGGGACACAGCGGGACACAGCGGGGGACAGAGCGGGGGACAAAGAGACGGACACAGCGGGACACAGCGGGACACATCGTGGACACTGCAGGGACACAGCGGGACACAGCGGGGACCCAGCGGGACACAGCTGGACACAGCAGGGACAAAGAGAGAACAGAGCGGGACACAGCGTTGACACAGCAGGACACAGCAGGACACAGCGGGGGAGAGCGGGGATACAGAGGGACACAGCGGGACACAGCGGGGACACAGCGAGGACACAGCGGGACACAGCGGGGCCAAGGCAGTGGACACAACGGGACACAGCGGGAGACACAGCGGGACACAGCGCGACACAGCGAGGACACAGCGGGACACACAATGTTCACATCGGGGGACAGCGGGGACACAGCGGGACACAGCAGGACACAGCGGGGACACAGCGGGGACAAAGCGTGGGACAGCAGGGAGACACAGCGGGACACAGCGGGACACAGCGGGGACACAGCGGGGACACAGCGGTACACAGAGGGACACAGCGGGGACACAGCTGGACACAGCGGGAGACACAGCAGGACACAGCGGGGGACACACCGGGACACAGTGGGGACAGAGTGGTACACAGCGGGGACACAGCAGAGGACACAGCGGGGGACAAAGCTAGACACCATGGGACACAGCGGGGACTCAGCGTGGACACAGTGGTGACCAGCAAGGACACAGCGGGGGACACAGTGGGACACAGCTGGGGACAAAGCAGCGACACAGCAGAAAACAGCGGGGACACAGCGGGGACTCAGCAGTACACAGTGGGACTCAGTGGGGGACACAGCGGGACACAGCGGGGGACATAGAGGCGGACAAAGCGGGACACAGCGGGACACAGCGGGACACAGCGGGGGACACAGCGGGGGAAAAAGCGCGGACACAGAGGGACACACCGGGGGACACAGCGAGAACACAGCGGGATACAGCGGGGGACACAGCGGGGACACAGCAGGACAAAACGGGTCACAGCGGGGCACTGTGGGGGACAGCGGGGACACAGCGGGGACACAGCGGTGACACAGCTGAACAGAGTGGGGACACAGCGGGAGACAGGGGGACACAGCTGGACACAGCTGGAGACACAACGGGACACAGCAGGGGACAGAGAGGGACACAGCGGGGGACACAGCAGGACACTGCAGGACACAGTGGGGACAGAGGAGGACACAGCGGGGACACAGCGGAGGACACAGCGGGGGACAAAGCGAGACACCACGGGACACAGCGGGACACAGCGGGGACAAAGCGGGGACACAGGGTGGACACAGCAAGGACACAGCGGGACACTGCGGGACACAGCGGGGACACAGCAGGACACAGCGGGGACACAGCGGGACACAGCGGGACACAGTGGGATTCAGCGGGGGACACAGTGGGACACAGCGGGGGACATAGAGGCGGAAACAGCGGGACACAGCGGGACACAGCGGGACACAGCGGGGACACAGCAGGACACAGCTGGGACACAGCGGGGACACAGCGGGACACAACGGGGGACACAGCGAGGACATAGCGGGATACAGCGGGAGACACTGTGGGAAACAGCAGGACACATCGGGGACACAGCGGGGACACAGCGGGACACAGCGGGTGTCATAGAGGGACACTGCGGGACACAGTGGGGAAATTGCGGGGGATAGCGGGGACACATGGGGACACAGCGGGGGACAGCGGGGACATATCTTGACACAATGGGACACAGCGGGGACACAGCGGGGGAAAGCTGGGACACAGCATTACACAGCGAGAACACAGTGGGGAACAGCGGGGAACACAGCGTGATACAGCGGGGACACAGCGGGATACAGTGGGCCACAGCGGGGGACACAGCGGGACATAGCGGGACACAGAGGGACACAGCGAGAAACAGCGGTGACAAAGCAGGGACACAGTAGGACACAACGGGACACAGCGGGGGACATAGAGGCGGACACAGTGGGACACAGTGGGACACAGTGGGACACAGCGAGGACACAGCGGAACACAGCGGGGGACACAGCGGGGATACAGCCGGGACACAGGGGTACACAGCGGGACAGAGCGGGGACACAGCGGGACACAGTGGGACACAGCTGGACACAGCGGGAGACACAACGGGACCAAGCGGGGGACAGAGCGGGACACAGAGGGGAACAAAGCCGGAGACACAGCGGGACACAGCGGGTGACACAGCGGGACACTGCGGGACACAGTGGGGACAGAGAGGGACACAGTGGGGACACATCGGGAACACAGCGGGGACACAGCAGGGACACAGCGGGACACAGCGGGGACACAGCTGGGATGCAGTGGGGGACACAGCGGGACACAGCCAGACACAGCGGTAACAAAGCTGGGACACAGCAGGACACAGCAGGCGACACAGCGGGGACACAGCGGGACACAGCGGTGGTCATAGGGAGGACACAGCGGGTCACAGGAGGACAAAGCGGACACACAGGGGGGGCACAGCTGGGGACACAGTGGGACACAGCATGGGACACAGCGGGACACAGCGGGACACAGCGGTGACACAGCGGGGGACACAGCGTGGACACAGTGGGGACAGAGCGGGACACAGCGGGACACAGCGGAGACAAAGAGGGACACAGCGGGGACACAGCTGGGACACAGCGGGACACAGCGGGACACAGTGGGTCTCAGCGAGGGACACAGAGGGACACAACGAGGGACATAGATGCGGACACAGCGGGACACACCAGGACACAGCGGGACACAGCTGGGGACAAAGCGGGGACACAGAGGGACACAGCGGGGACACACAGACAAAGCGGGGGTCATAGCGAGGACACAGCTTGTCACAGGAGGACAAAGCGGAGACACAGGGGGGCCACAGCTGGGAACACAGTGGGACACAGCAGCGGACACAGCGGGACACAGCGGGACACAGCGGGAAACATCAGGACACAGCAGGACACAGCGGGGACACAGCGGGGGACCCAGCGAGGACACAGCGGAACACAGCGTGGACACAGTGGCGGACAGAGTGGTCACAGCGGGACACAGCGGGGACACAGCGGGGACAAAGACGGGGACAGCAGGAGACACAGCGGGACACAGTGGGACAGAGCGTGGACACAGCGGAACCCAGCGGAACACAGCGGGGGACACAGAGGGGACACAGCCGGGACACAGGGGTACAAAGCTGGACACAGCGGGATACACAACGGGACACAGCGGGGACAGAGCGGGACACAGAGGGGGACAAAGAGGGAGACACAGCGGGACTCAGCGCGGGACACAGAGGGACACTGTGGGACACAGTGGGGACAGAGCGGGACACAGCAGGGACACAGCCGAGGACACAGAGGGGGACAAAGCGAGACACCACGGGACACAGCGGGACACAGCGGGAACACAACGGGGGTCACAGCGCGGACACAGCGGGACACAACGGGGGACACAGCGAGGACATAGCGAGATACAGCGGGAGACACTGCGGGACACAGCGGGACACATCGGGGACACAGCGGGGACACAGCGGGACACAGCGGGGGTCATAGCGGGACACTGCGGGACACAGTGGGGAAACTGCGGGGGATAGCGGGGACACATGGGGACACAGCGGGGGACAGCGGGGACATAGCAGGACACAATGGGACACACCGGGGACACAGCGGGGGAAAGCGGGGACACAGCGTTACATAGCGAGGACACAGTGGGGAACAGCGGGGAACACAGCGTGATACAGCGGGGACACAGCGGGATACAGTGGGCCACAGCAGGGGACACAGCGGGACATAGCGGGACACAGAGGGACACAGCGAGAAACAGCGGTGACAAAGCAGGGACACAGCAGGACACAACGGGAAACAGCGAGGACATAGCGGGATACAGCGGGAGACACTGCGGGACACAGCGGGACACATCGGGGACACAGCGGGGACACAGCGGGACACAGCAGGCACACAGCAGGATACAGCGGGGGACAGAGCGGGACACAGCGGGGACAGAGCAGGACACAGAGGGGGACAAAGCGGGAGACACAGCGGGATATAGCGGGGGACACAGCGGGACAATGCGTGACACAGTGGGGACAGAGCGGGGCACAGCGGGGACACAGCGGAGGACACAGCGGGGGACAAAGCAAGACCCCACGGGACACAGCGGGACACAGAGCGGAAACATCGGGGACACAGTGGGGACACAGCGGGGACTCAGCAACGACACAGCGGGGGACACAGCGGGACACAGCGGGTGACACAGCGGGGGACAAAGAGACGGACACAGCGGGACACAGCGGGGACACAGCAGGGACACAGCGGGACCCAGCGGGGACCCAGCGGGACACAGCTGGACACAGCGGGGACAAAGAGAGAACAGAGCGGGACACAGCGTCGACACAGCGCGGACACAGCAGGACACAGCGGGGGAGAGCGGGGACACAGAGGGACACAGCGGGACACAGCGGGGACACAGCGAGGACACAGCGGGACACAGCGGGGCCAAGGCAGTGGACAAAACGGGACACAGCGGGAGACACAGCGGGACACAGCGCGACACAGCGAGGACACAGCGGGACACACAATGTTCACATCGGGGGACAGCGGGGACACAGCGGGACACAGCGGGACACAGCGGGGACACAGCGGGGACAAAGCGTGGGATAGCAGGGAGACACAGCGGGACACAGCGGGACACAGCGGGGACACAGCGGGACATAGCGGGGACACAGCGGTACACAGAGGGACACAGGGGGGACACAGCTGGACACAGCGGGAGACACAGCAGGACACAGCGGGGGACACACTGGGACACAGTGGGGACAGAGCGGTACACAGCGGGGACACAGCAGAGGACACAGCGAGGGACAAAGCGAGACACCACGGGACACAGCGGGGACTCAGCGTGGACACAGTGGGGACCAGCAAGGACACAGCGGGGGACACAGCGGGACACAGCGGGGGACAAAGCAGCAACACAGCAGGACACAGCGGGGAAACAGCGGGGACACAGCGGGGACACAGCGGGACACAGCGGGACTCAGCAGTACACAGTGGGACTCAGTGGGGGACACAGCGGGACACAGCGGAGGACATAGAGGCGGACAAAGCGGGACACAGCGGGACACAGCGGGGGACAAAGCGCGGAAACAGTGTGACACAGCGGGACACAGCCAGACACAGCGGGGGAAAAAGCGCGGACACAGCGGGACACAACGGGGGACACAGCGAGAACACAGCGGGATACAGCGGGGGACACAGCGGGACACAGCAGGACAAAACGGGTCACAGCGGGGCACTGTGGGGGACAGCGGGGACACAGCGGGGACACAGCGGTGACACAGCTGAACAGAGTGGGGACACAGCGGGAGACAGGGGGACACAGCTGGACACAGCTGGAGACACAACGGGACACAGCAGGGGACAGAGAGGGACACAGCGGGGGACACAGCAGGACACTGCAGGACACAGTGGGGACAGAGGAGGACACAGCGGGGACACAGCGGAGGACACAGCGGGGGACAAAGCGAGACACCACGGGACACAGCGGGACACAGCGGGGACAAAGCGGGGACACAGGGTGGACACAGCAAGGACACAGCGGGACACTGCGGGACACAGCGGGGACACAGCAGGACACAGCGGGGACACAGCGGGACACAGCGGGACACAGTGGGATTCAGCGGGGACACAGTGGGACACAGCGGGGGACATAGAGGCAGAAACAGCGGGACACAGCGGGGACACAGCAGGACACAGCTGGGACACAGCGGGGACACAGCGGGACACAACGGGGGACACAGCGAGGACATAGCGGGATACAGTGGGAGACACTGTGGGAAACAGCAGGACACATCGGGGACACAGCGGGGACACAGCGGGACACAGCGGGGGTCATAGAGGGACACTGCGGGACACAGTGGGGAAACTGCGGGGGATAGCGGGGAGACATGGGGACACAGCGGGGGACAGCGGGGACATAGCAGGACACAATGGGACACAGCGGGGACACAGCGGGGGGGACACAGCATTACACAGCGAGAACACAGTGGGGAACAGCGGGGAACACAGCCTGATACAGCGGGGACACAGCGGGATACAGTGGGCCACAGCGGGGGACACAGCAGGACATAGCGGGACACAGAGGGACACAGCGAGAAACAGCGGTGACAAAGCAGGGACACAGTAGGACACAACGGGACACAGCGGGGGACATAGAGGCGGACACAGCGGGACACAGTGGGACACAGTGGGACACAGCGAGGACACAGCGGAACACAGCAGGGGACACAGCGGGGATACAGCCGGGACACAGGGGTACACAGCGGGACACAGCGGGGACACAGCGGGACACAGTAGGATACAGCTGGACACAGCGGGAGACACAACGGGACCAAGCGGGGGACAGAGCGGGACACATAGGGGAACAAAGCCGGAGACACAGCGGGACACAGCGGGT
>NW_012285729.1:0-1797 GCF_000151885.1 Dipodomys ordii
AGCTGGACACAGCCGGTGACACAGCGGGGATGCAGCGGGGGACACAGTGGGACACAGCTCAGACACAGCAGTAACAGAGCTGGGACACAGCGGGGACACAGTGGAACACAGCGGGGGACACAGCGGGGACAGAGCGGGACACAGTGGGGACAGAGCCGGACACAGCGGGACACAGCTGAGGACACAGCGGGGACACAGCGGGACACAGCGGGACACAGCGGGACACAGCGTGGACACAGTGGGGACCAGGAAGGACACAGCGGGGGACACAGCGGGACGCAGGGGGGGACAAAGCAGCGACACAGCAGGACACAGCGGGGACACAGCGGGGACACAGCGGGACACAGCGGGACTCAGCAGGACACAGTGGGACTCAGTGGGGGACACAGCAGGACAGAGCGGGGGACATAGATGCGGACAAAGCGGGACACAGCGGGGGACACAGCGGGGGACAAAGCGCGGACACAGCGGGACACAGCGGGGACAAAGCGGGGACACAGCGGGACACAGCGGGACTCAGCAGGACACAGTGGGACTCAGCGGGGGACACAGCGGGACACAGCGGGGGACATAGAGGCGGACAAAGCGGGACACAGCGGGACACAGCGGGGGACAAAGCGCGGACACAGCGGGACACAGCGGGACACAGCGGGGACGCAGCGGGGGACACAGCGGGACACATCCAGACACAGCCGTAACAGAGCTGGGACACAGCGGGGACACAGTGGAACACAGCGGGGGACACAGCGGGGACACAGCCGGGACACAGGGGTACACAGCGGGACAGAGCGGGGACACAGCGGGACACAGTGGGACACAGCTTGACACAACGGGACACACAACGGGACACAGCGGGGACAGAGCGGGACACTGCGGGACACAGCGGGGACAGACCGGGACACAGAGGAGGACACAGCGGGGGACAAAGCGACACACCATGGGACAGAGCGGGACACAGTGGGGACACAGCGGGGACACAGCGGGGACACAGCTGGGACTCAGCAACGACGGGACACATCGGGGACACAGCAGGGACCCAGCGGGACACAGCTGGACACAGCAGGGACAAAGTGAGAACAGAGCGGGACACAGCATCGACAAGGCAGGGACACAGAAGGACACAGGGTAGGAGAGCGGGGACACAGAGGAACACAGCGGAACACAGCGGGGACACAGCGAGGACACAGCGGGACACGCGGGACACATTGAGGACAAGGCTGTGGACACAACGGAACACAGCCGGAGACACAGCGGGACACAGCGGGACACAGTGCGAAACAGCGGAGACACAGCGGGGGACACAGCGAGGACACAGCGGGACACACAATGTACACATCGGGGGACATCGGGGACACAGCGGGACACCACGAGACACAGCAGGGGACACTGCGGCGACACAGCGGGACACAGCGGGGACACAGCCGGGGACACAGCGCGGACACAGCGGGACACAATGGGGGACACAGCGAGGACATAGCGGGATACAGCGGGAGACACTGCGGGACACAGCGGGACACATCGGGGACACAGCGGGGACACAGCGGGACACAGCAGGGACACAGCAGGACACATCGGGGACACAGCGGGGACACAGCGGGACACAGCAGGGACACAGCGGGATACAGCAGGGGACAGAGCGGGACAGAGCGGGGACAGAGCGGGACACAGAGGGGGACAAAGCGGGAGACATAGCGGGATATAGCGGGGGACACAGCGGGACAATGCGTGATCAGTGGGGACAGAGCGGGACACAGCGGGGACACAGCGGAGGACACAGCGGGGGACAAAGCAAGACCC
>NW_012285730.1:0-7106 GCF_000151885.1 Dipodomys ordii
ACAGCGGGGACACAGCGGGGGACACAGAGAGGACACAGTGTGTCGAAACCGCTGGAAACAGCGGTGACACTGCCGGACACAGCGGGAGAGACAGCGAGGACACAGCGGGGACACAGCGGCGACACAGTGGGACACAGTAAGACAAAGCGGAAGACACAACGAAGGCACAGCGGGACACAGCGGGGACACAGCAGGGAAACAGCGGGGGACACAGAGGGGGGCACAGCGAGGACACAGCAGAACACAGCGGGAAACAGCGGGACACAGCGGGGAAACAGCGGGGGACACAGCGGGCACACAACGGGATACAGCTGGACACAGGGGGACCCAGCGGGACACAGCGGGGACGCAGTGGGGTACACAGCGGGGATACAGCGGGGGACACAGCGGCGGACACAGCGGGACACAGTGGGACACAGTGGGACACAGCGGGACACAGCGAGGACACAGCGGGGGACAGCAGGGACACAACGGGACACAGTGGGGACACAGCGGCGGACAGCTGGGACACAGCGGGACATATGCCGGACACAGCGGAACACATCGTGGGACACAGCGGGACACAGCGCGACACAACGGGGACACAGCGCGGACACAGCAGAGACACAGCGGGACTCAGCAGGGACACAGCGGGGACACAGCAGGACAGAGCGGGGGATAGCCGGGACACAGCGGGACATAGCCGGGACAATGCGGGGACACAGCGGAGGACAGCGGGAAACAGCGGGGACACAGCAGGGACACAGCGCAGGACACAGCGGAACACAAAGGGGGACACAGCTGGACATAGCGGGACACAGCGGGGGACACGGAGGGACACAGCGGGACACATCGGGAAACTGCCTGGGACACAGCGGGACACAGCGGGGGACACAGAGAGGACACAGCGGGATGAAGAGGGACACAACGGGACACAGCGGGGACACAGCGGGACACAGCAGAACACAGTGGGACACAGCCTGGGACAAAGCGGGACACAGTGGGGGACACAGAGAGGACACAGCGGGATACAGCGGGACACAACGGGACACAGCAGAGACACAACGGGACACAGCGGGGACACAGCGGGACACAGCGATAGACACAGCAGGACACAGAGGGACACAGCGGGGGCACAGCGGGACCCAGCGGGACACAGTGGGGGACACAGCGGGAGACACACCGGGGGACAGCAGGGACACAGCGAATACTGCGGGACACAGTGGAAGACACAGCGGGACACACCCTGGGACACAATGAGACACAGCGGGGGACAAAGTGGGGAAAACAGCGGGACACAGCAGGGACACAGCGAGGACACAGAGGGACACAGCCGGACACATCGGGACACAGAGGGGAAAACAGCAAGGGACACAGAGGGACACAGCGGGACACAGCCTGGGACACATCGGGACTCAGCGGGGGACAAAGCTGGAGACACAGCGGGACACAGAGTGGGACACAGCGGAACCCACCGGGACACAGCGGGGACACAGGGGGACACAGCGGGGACACAGCGAGGACACAGCGGGGGACAGCTGGGACACAGCGGGACATAGCGGGGACACAGCGGAACACATCGGGGTACACAGTGGGACACAGCGCGACACAGCGGGGGACACAGCAGGGACACAGCGGGGACACAGCGGGACTCAGCGGGGACACAGCGGGAAAGAGAGGGGGATAGCCTGGACACAGCAGGACACAGCGGGGACAACGCAGGGACACAGCGGAGGACAGCGGGAAACAGCGGGGACACAGCAGGGACACAGCGTGGGAAATAGCGGAACACAAAGGGGGACACAGCTGGACACAGCGGGACACAGCGGGGAACACGGCGAGACACAGCGGGACACTGCGGGAAACAGCCTGGGACACAGCGGGACACAGCGGGGGACACAGAGAGGACACAGCGAGATACAGCGGGACACAACGGGACACAGCGAGGACACAGCGGGACACAGCGGGACACAGTGGGACACAGCCTGGGACAAAGCAGGACACAGCGGGGGACACAGAGAGGACACAGCGGGATACAGCGGGACACAGCGGCAGACACAGCAGGACACAGCGGAACACAGCGGGGACACAGCGGGACACAGCGGGACACAGTGGGGGACACAGCAGGACACAGCGGGGGACACAGCGGGGACAAACCGGGGGACAGCGGGGACACAGCGAACACTGCGGGACACAGCGGGAGACACAGCGGGACACAGCCTGGGACACGAGACACAGCGGGTGACAAAGTGGGGAACACAGCGGGACACAGCGTGGACACAGCGAGGACACAGCGGGACACAGCGGTAGACACAGCCGTGCACACAGCGGGACACAGCGGGGGACACAGCGGGATACACCTGGGGACAAAGCGGGGACACAGCGGGACACAGCGGCAGACACAGCAGGACACAGCTGGACACAGCGGGACACAGTGAGGGACACAGCGGGGGACACAACGGGGGACAGCGGGGACACAGCGAACACTGCTGGACACAGCGGGAGACACAGCGAGACACAGCCTGGGACACAACGAGACACAGCGGGGGACAAAGTGGGGAACACAGCGGGACACAGCGGGGACACAGCGAGGACACAGCGGGACACAGCGGGACACAGTGGTGGACACAGTGGGACACAGCGGGGGACACAGCGGGACACAGCGGGACACAGTGGGGGACACAGCGGGGACACACCGGGGGACAGCGGGGACACAGCGAACACTGCGGGACACAGCGGGAGACACAGCGGGACACAGTCTGGGACACGAGACACAGCGGGGGACAAAGTGGGGAACACAGCGGGACACAGCGGGGACACAGTGAGGACACAGCGGGACACAGCGGTAGACACAGCTGTGAACACAGCGGGATACAGCGGGGGACACAGAGGGATACACCTGGGGACAAAGCAGGGACACAGCGGGACACAGCGGCAGACACAGCAGGACACAGCTGGACACAACGGGACACAGTGAGCGACACAGCGGGGGACACAACGGGGGACAGCGGGGACACAGCGAACACTGCTGGACACAGCGGAGACACAGCGAGACACAGCGGGACACAGTGGGACTCAGCGGGGGGACACAGCGGGACACAGCGGGGGACATAGAGGGCGGACACAGCGGGACACACCAGGACACAGTGGGACACAGCTGGGAAACACAGTGGGGACACAGCGGGACACAGCGGGGACACAGTGGGACACAGCAGGGGTCATAGCGAGGACACAGCGGGTCACAGGAGGACCAAGCGGAGACAGACACAGCTGGGGACACAGTGGGACAGAGCAGGGGACACTGCGGGACACAGCGGGACACAGCGGGACACAGCGTGACACAGCGGGGACCAGCGGGGGACACCGCGAGGACACAGCGGGACACAGCGTGGACACAGCGGCGAAAAGCAGGGACACAGCGGGACACAGCAGGGACACAGTGGGGACAAAGACGGGGACAGCAGGGAGACACAGCGGGACAGAGTGGGACACAGCGGGGACACAGCGGAACACAGCGTGGGACACAGCGGGGACACAGCCGGGACACAGGGGTACACAGTGGGACAGAGCGGGGACACAGCAGGACACTGTGGGACACAGCTGGACACAGCGGGAGACACAACGGGACACAGCGGGGACAGAGCGGGACACAGAGGGGGACAAAGCGGGAGACACAGCGGGACACAGCGGGATCACAGCGGGACACTGCGGGACACAGTGGGGACACTCCGGGGGATAGCGGGGACACATGGGGACACATCGGGGGACAGCGGGTACATAGCAGGACACAATGGGACACAGCGGGGACACAGCGTTACACAGCGAGGGCACAGTGGGGGACAGCGGGGAACACAGCGTGATACAGCGGGGACACAGCGGGATACAGTGGGCCACAGCGGGGGACACAGCGGGACACAGCGAGACACAAAGGGACACAGCGAGAAACAGCGGTGACAAAGCAGGGACACAACAGGACACAGCTGGGACACAGCGGGGACGCAGCTTGGGACACAGCGGGACACAGCCAGACACAGCGATAACAAAGCTGTGACATAGCTGGACCCATCGGGACACAGTGGGAAACAGCTGGGGACACAGCGGGGACACAGCGGGACACAGCGGGACACAGTGGGACTCAGCGGGGACACAGAGGGGACACAGCCAGACACAGCGGTAACAAAGCTGGGACACAGCAGGACACATAGGGACACAGTGGGACACATCTTGGGACACAGCGGTGACACAGCGGGACACAGCGGGACACAGCGGGAGACAGCGGGACACAGTGGGACATAGGGGGACACAGCAGGACACAGCCGGGGACACAGGGGGACCCAGAGGGACACAGCGAGAAACAGCGGTGACAAAGCAGTGACACAGCAGGATACAGCGGGAACACAGCGGAGACGCAGCGGGGGACACAGTGGGACACAGCCAGACACAGCGGTAACAGAGCTGGGACACAGCGGGACACAGCGGGACACAGTGGGACACAGCTGGGGACACAGCAGGGACACAGCGGGACACAGCGGGATGACAGTGGGACTCAGAGGGAAAAAAGAGGGGACACAGCAAGGACACTGCGGGGGACAGAGCCGGACACAGCGGGATACAGTGGAGACACAGTGGGACACAGCAGGGACACAGCGGGGACACAGTGGGACACAGCGGGACACAGCGGGACACAACGGGACACAGCGGAACACAGAGGGACTCAGTGGGGGACACAGCGGGACACAGCGGGGGACATAGAGGCGGACACAGCGGGACACAGCGGGACACAGCGGGAGACACATCAGGGACACAGGGGGACACAGCTGGGGACACAGCGGGGACACAGCGGGACAGAGCAGGACACAGCGGGACAAAGCGGGACACAGTGGGACACAGGGGGACACAGCAGGACACAGCCGTGGACACAGCGGGGACGCAGCGGGGGACACAGCGGGACACAGCCAGACAAAGCGGTAACAGAGCTGGGACACAGTGGGGGACACAGCGGGGACACAGCGGGGACACAGCCGAGACACAGGGGTACACAGCAGAACAGAGCGGGGACAAAGCGGGACACAGTGGGACACAGCGGGGACACAGGGAACACAGCGGGGGACACAGCAGGGACACAGCAGGGACACAGGGGTACACAGCGGGACAGAGCGGGGACTCAGCGGGGGCCCAGAGGGGACACAGCGGGGACTCAGCAACGACAGAGCGGGGGACACAGCGGGACACAGCAGGGGACACAGCGGGGGACAAAGAGGCGGACACAGCAGGACACAGCGGGACACAGCAGGGACACAGCGTGATACAGCGGGGAACAGAGCGGGACACAGCGTGAATACAGAGGGACACAGCGAGAAAGAGCGGTGACAAAGCGGGGACACAGCAGGACACAGCGGGGACACAGCGGGGACACAGGAACGACACAGCGGGGGACACAGCGGGATACAGCAGGGGACACAGTGGGGGACAAAGAGGCGGACACAGCAGGACACAGCAGGACACATCGGGACACAGCAGGGACCCAGCGGGACACAGCTGGAAACAGCATGGGACAAAGTGAGAACAGAGTGGGACACAGTGTCGACACAGCGGGGACACAGCAGGACAAAGCGTGGACACAGCGAGGACACAGCGGGACACAGCAGGACACAGCGGGCCCAAGGCAGTGGACACAATGGGACACAGCGGGAGACACAGCGGGACACAGCGGGACACAGCGCGACACAGTAGAGACACAGCGGGGGACACAGCGAGGACACAGCGGGACACACAATGTACACATCGGGGGACAGCGGGGACACAGCTAGACACAGCGGGACACAGCGGGGCACATAGCAGGGACAAAGCGGGACCCAGCGGGGACACAGCGGAGGACACAGCACGGACACAGCGGGACACAACAGGGGACACAGCGAGGACATAGCGTGATAAAGTGGGAGACACAGCGGGACACAGCGGGACATATCGGGGACACAGCGGGGACACAGCGGGACACAGCAGGGACACAGCGGGATACAGCGGGGGACAGAGCAGGACACAGAGTGGACACAGAGGGACACAAGAGAAACAGCGGTGACAAAGCAGGGACACAGCAGGACACAGCGGGCACACAGCGGGGACGCAGCCAGGGACACAGT
The DNA here is from genome assembly GCF_000151885.1 of Dipodomys ordii. Lineage (NCBI taxonomy): Eukaryota > Metazoa > Chordata > Mammalia > Rodentia > Heteromyidae > Dipodomys > Dipodomys ordii. The sequence goes on from NW_012285730.1 coordinate 6,120, forward strand.
GGGAAACAGACAGAAACAGTGGTAACAAAGCTGGGACACAGCGGGACACAGCGGGACACAGTGGGACACAGCGCCGACACAGCGGGGCCACAGCGGGACACAGCGGGACACAGCGGGACACAGTGGGACTCAGCGGGGGACACAGAGGGACACAGCGGGGAACATAGAGGCGGACACAGCAGGACACAGCGGGACAAAGCTGGGGACACAGCGGGGACACAGCGGGACACAGCGGGGTCACAGCGGACACAGCGGGTGTCATAGCGAGGACACAGCGCGTCACAGGAGGACAAAGCGGAGACACAGGGGGGACACAGCTGGGGACACAGTGGGACAGAGCAGGGGACACAGCGGGACACAGCAGGGACACAGCGGGGACACAGAGGGGGACACAGCGAGGACACAGCGGGACACAGCGTGGACACAGTGGCGGACAGCGGGGACACAGCGGGACACAGCGGGGACACAGCGGGGACAAAGACGGGGACAGCAGGGAGACACAGCGGGACACAGTGGGACAAAGCAGGGACACAGCGGAACACAGCGGGGGACACAGCGGGGACACAGCCGGGACACAGGGGTACACAGCGGGACAGAGCGGGGACACAGCGGGACACAGTGGGAGACAGCTGGACACAGTGGGAGACACAACGGGACACAGCGGGGGACAGAGCGGGACAAAGCCGGAGACACAGCGGGACACAGCAGGGGACACAGCGGGACACTGCGGGACACATTGGGGACAGAGAGGGACACAGCGGGGGCACAGCGGAGGACACAGCGGGGGACAAAGCGAGACACCATGAGACACAGCGGGACACAGCAGGGACACAACGGGACACAGCGGGGACACAGCGGGGCACACAGCCTGGACACAGCGGGACACAACGGGGGACACAGCGAGGACATAGCGGGATACAGCGGGAGACACTGCGGGACACAGCAGGACACATCGAGGACACAGCGGGGACACAGCGGGACACAGCA
>NW_012285731.1:0-10021 GCF_000151885.1 Dipodomys ordii
ACAGCTGGGGACATAGAGGTGGACACAGCGGGACACACCAGGACACAGCCGAACACAGCTGGGGACACAGCGGGGACACAGCGGGACACAGCGGGAACACAGCGGACACAGCGGGTGTCACAGAGGGGACAGGGCGGGTCACAGGAAGACAAAGCGGAGACACAGGGGGGACACTGCTGGGGACACAGTGGGACAGAGCAGGGTACACAGCGTGACACAGCGTGAGACAGCAGGGACACAGCGGGGGACACAGCGAGGACACAGCGGGAAACAGCGTGGACACAGCGGCGGACAGCAGGGACACAGCGGGACACAGCGGGGACACAGAGGGGACAAAGACGGGGACAGCAGGGAGACATATCGGGACACAGTGGGACAGAGCGGGGACACACCGGGACACAGCGGGGCACAGCGGGGCCAAGGCAGTGGACACAACGGGACACAGCGGGAGACACAGCGGGACACAGCGCGACACAGCGGAGACACAGCGGGGGACACAGCGAGGACACAGCGGGACACACAATGTACACATCGGGGGACAGCGGGGACACAGAGGGACACAGCAGGACACAGCGGGGCACAAAGCGGGGACCCAGCGGGACACAACACGGGACACAGCGAGGACATAGCGTGATACAGCGGGAGACACAGCGGGACACAGCGGGACACAGCGGGGACACAGCGGGGACACAGCGGGACACAGCAGGCACACAGCGGGATACAGCGGGGGACAGAGCGGGACACAGAGTGGACACAGAGGGACACAGCGAGAAACAGCGGTGACAAAGAAGGGACACAGCAGGATACAGCGGGGACACAGCGGGGACGCAGCGGGGGACACAGCGGGACACAGCTAGACACAGTGGTAACAAAGCTGGGACACAACGGGACACAGCGGGACACATTGGTACACAGCTGCGGACACAGTGGGGACACAGCGGGACACAGCGGGACACAGCGGGACACACTGGGACTCAGCGGGGACACAGAGGGGACAGAGCAAGGACACTGCGGGGGACAGAACAGGACACAGCGGGACACAGCGGAGACAAAGCGGGACACAGCGGGGACACAGCGGGACACAATAGGACTCAGCGGGGGACACAGAGGGACACAGCGGGGGACATTGAGGCAGACACAGTGGGACACACGAGGACACAGCGGAACACAGCTGGGGACACAGCGGGGACACAGCGGGACACAGCGGGGACACAGCGGTACACAGAGGGACACAGCGGGGACACAGCTGGACACAGCGGGAGACACAGCAGGACACAGCGGGGGACACACCGGGACACAGTGGGGACAGAGTGGTACACAGCGGGGACACAGCAGAGGACACAGCGGGGGACAAAGCTAGACACCATGGGACACAGCGGGGACTCAGCGTGGACACAGTGGTGACCAGCAAGGACACAGCGGGGGACACAGTGGGACACAGCGGGGACAAAGCAGCGACACAGCGGGGACACAGCGGGACACAGCGGGACACAGCGGGGACACAGCAGGACACAGCTGGGACACAGCGGGGACACAGCGGGACACAACGGGGGACACAGCGAGGACATAGCGGGATACAGCGGGAGACACTGTGGGAAACAGCAGGACACATCGGGGACACAGCGGGGACACAGCGGGACACAGCGGGGGTCATAGAGGGACATTGCGGGACACAGTGGGGAAACTGCGGGGGATAGCGGGGAGACATGGGGACACAGCGGGGGACAGAGGGGACATAGCAGGACACAATGGGACACAGCGGGGACACAGCGGGGGAAAGCTGGGACACAGCATTACACAGCGAGAACACAGTGGGGAACAGCGGGGAACACAGCGTGATACAGCGGGGACACAGCGGGATACAGTGGGCCACAGCGGGGGACACAGCGGGACATAGCGGGACACAGAGGGACACAGCGAGAAACAGCGGTGACAAAGCAGGGACACAGTAGGACACAACGGGACACAGCGGGGGACATAGAGGCGGACACAGCGGGACACAGTGGGACACAGTGGGACACAGCGAGGACACAGCGGAACACAGCGGGGGACACAGCGGGGATACAGCCGGGACACAGGGGTACACAGCGGGACAGAGCGGGGACACAGCGGGACACAGTAGGACACAGCTGGACACAGCGGGAGACACAACGGGACCAAGCGGGGGACAGAGCGGGACACAGAGGGGAACAAAGCCGGAGACACAGCGGGACACAGCGGGTGACACAGCGGGACGCTGCGGGACATAGTGGGGACAGAGCGGGACACAGCGGGGACACAGCGGAGGACACAGCGGGGGACAAAACAAAACACCACGGGACACAGCGGGACACAGCGGGGACACAACGGGGGTCACAGCGCGGACACAGCGGGACACAACGGGGGACACAGCGAGGACATAGCATGATACAGCGGGAGACACAGCGGGACACAGCAGGGACACAGCGGGATACAGCGGGGGACAGAACGGGACACAGCGGGACACAGCGGGGACACAGCGAGTACACAGTGGGATACAGCGGGGGACACAGCGAGGACACAGCGGGACACACAATATACACATCGGGGGACAGCGGGGACACAGCGGGACACAGCGGGACACAGCGGGGGACACAGCAGGGACACAGCGGGACAAAGCGGGGACACAGCGGGGGACAAAGCACGGACACAGCGGGACACAACAGGGGACACAGCGAGGACATAGCGTGATACAGCGGGAGACACAGCGGGACACAGCGTGACACATCGGGGACACAGCGGGGACACAGTGGAACAGCAGGGACACAGCGGGATACAGCAGGGCACAGAGGGCACACAGCAAGGACACTGCGGGGGACAGAGCCGGACACAGCGGGACACAGCAGAGACCCAGCGAGACCCAGCAGGGACACAGCGGGGACACAGCGGGACACAGCGGGACACAGTGGGACTCAGCGGGGGACACAGCGGGACACAGCGGGGGACATAGAGGCGGACACAGAGGGACAAACCAGGACACAGTGGGACACAGCTGGGAACACAGTGGGGTCACAGCGGGACACAGCGGGGACACAGTGGGACACAGCAGGGGTCATAGCGAGGACACAGCGGGTCACAGGAGGACCAAGCGGAGACACAGGGGGGACACAGCTGGGGACACAGTGGGACAGAGCAGGGGACACTGCGGGACACAGCGGGACACAGCGGGACACAGCGTGACACAGCGGGGACCAGCGGGGAACACCGCGAGGACACAGCGGGACACAGCGTGGACACAGCGGCGAAAAGCAGGGACACAGTGGGACACAGCAGGGACACAGTGGGGACAAAGACGGGGACAGCAGGGAGACACAGCGGGACAGAGTGGGACACAGCGGGGACACAGCGGAACACAGCGTGGGACACAGCGGGGACACAGCCGGGACACAGGGGTACACAGTGGGACAGAGCGGGGACACAGCAGGACACTGTGGGACACAGCTGGACACAGCGGGAGACACAACGGGACACAGCGGGGACAGAGCGGGACACAGAGGGGGACAAAGCGGGAGACACAGCGGGACACAGCGGGATCACAGCGGGACACTGCAGGACACAGTGGGGACACTCCGGGGGATAGCGGGGACACATGGGGACACATCGGGGGACAGCGGGTACATAGCAGGACACAATGGGACACAGCGGGGACACAGCGTTACACAGCGAGGGCACAGTGGGGGACAGCGGGGAACACAGCGTGATACAGCGGGGACACAGCAGGATACAGTGGGCCACAGTGGGGGACACAGCGGGACACAGCGAGACACAAAGGGACACAGCGAGAAACAGCGGTGACAAAGCAGGGACACAACAGGACACAGCTGGGACACAGCGGGGACGCAGCTTGGGACACAGCGGGACACAGCCAGAAACAGTGATAACAAAGCTGTGACATAGCGGGACCCATCGGGACACAGTGGGAAACAGCTGGGGACACAGCGGGGACACAGCGGGACACAGTGGGACACAGTGGGACTCAGCGGGGACACAGAGGGGACACAGCCAGACACAGCGGTAACAAAGCTGGGACACAGCAAGACACATAGGGACACAGTGGGACACATCTTGGGACACAGCGGTGACACAGCGGGACACAGCAGGAGACAGCGGGACACAGTGGGACAGAGGGGGACACAGCAGGACACAGCCGGGGACACAGGGGGACCCAGAGGGACACAGCGAGAAACAGCGGTGACAAAGCAGTGACACAGCAGGATACAGCGGGAACACAGCGGAGATGCAGCGGGGGACACAGTGGGACACAGCCAGACACAGCGGTAACAGAGCTGGGACACAGCGGGACACAGCGGGACACAGTGGGACACAGCTGGGGACACAGCAGGGACACAGCGGGACACAGGGGGACACAGTGGGACTCAGAGGGAAAAAAGAGGGGACACAGCAAGGAGATACAGTGGAGACACAGTGGGACACAGCAGGGACACAGCGGGGACACAGTGGGACACAGCGGGACACAGCGGGACACAACGGGACACAGCGGAACACAGAGGGACTCAGTGGGGGACACAGCGGGACACAGCGGGGGACATAGAGGCGGACACAGCGGGACACAGCGGGACACAGCGGGAGACACATCAGGGACACAGGGGGACACAGCTGGGGACACAGCGGGGACACAGCGGGACAGAGCAGGACACAGCGGGACAAAGCGGGACACAGTGGGACACAGGGGGACACAGCAGGACACAGCCGTGGACACAGCGGGGACGCAGCGGGGGACACAGCGGGACACAGCCAGACACAGCGGTAACAGAGCTGGGACACAGTGGGGGACACAGCGGGGACACAGCCGAGACACAGGGGTACACAGCAGAACAGAGCGGGGACAAAGCGGGACACAGTGGGACACAGCGTGGACACAGGGAACACAGCGGGGGACACAGCAGGGACACAGCAGGGACACAGGGGTACACAGCGGGACAGAGCGGGGACTCAGCGGGGGCACAGAGGGGACACAGCGGGGACTCAGCAACGACAGAGCGGGGGACACAGCGGGACACAGCAGGGGACACAGCGGGGGACAAAGAGGCGGCACAGCAGGACACAGCGGGACACAGCAGGGACACAGCGTGATACAGCGGGGAACAGAGCGGGACACAGCGTGGATACAGAGGGATACAGCGAGAAAGAGCGGTGACAAAGCGGGGACACAGCAGGACACAGCGGGGACACAGCGGGGACACAGGAACGACACAGCGGGGGACACAGCGGGATACAGCAGGGGACACAGTGGGGGACAAAGAGGCGGACACAGCAGGACACAGCAGGACACATCGGGACACAGCAGGGACCCAGCGGGACACAGCTGGAAACAGCATGGGACAAAGTGAGAACAGAGTGGGACACAGTGTCGACACAGCGGGGACACAGCAGGACAAAGCGTGGACACAGCGAGGACACAGCGGGACACAGCAGGACACAGCGGGCCCAAGGCAGTGGACACAATGGGACACAGCGGGAGACACAGCGGGACACAGCGGGACACAGCGCGACACAGTAGAGACACAGCGGGGGACACAGCGAGGACACAGCGGGACACACAATGTACACATCGGGGGACAGCGGGGACACAGCTAGACACAGCGGGACACAGCGGGGCACATAGCAGGGACAAAGCGGGACCCAGCGGGGACACAGCGGAGGACACAGCACGGACACAGCGGGACACAACAGGGGACACAGCGAGGACATAGCGTGATAAAACGGGAGACACAGCGGGACACAGCGGGACATATCGGGGACACAGCGGGGACACAGCGGGACACAGCAGGGACACAGCGGGATACAGCGGGGGACAGAGCAGGACACAGAGTGGACACAGAGGGACACAAGAGAAACAGCGGTGACAAAGCAGGGACACAGCAGGACACAGCGGGCACACAGCGGGGACGCAGCGGGGGACACAGTGGGAAACAGACAGAAACAGTGGTAACAAAGCTGGGACACAGCGGGACACAGCGGGACACAGTGGGACACAGCGGCGACACAGCGGGGCCACAGCGGGACACAGCGGGACACAGCGGGACACAGTGGGACTCAGCGGGGGACACAGAGGGACACAGCGGGGAACATAGAGGCGGACACAGCGGGATACAGCAGGACACAGCGGGACAAAGCTGGGGACACAGCGGGGACACAGCGGGACACAGCGGGGTCACAGCGGACACAGCGGGTGTCATAGCGAGGACACAGCGGGTCACAGGAGGACAAAGCAGAGACACAGGGGGGACACAGCTGGGGACACAGTGGGACAGAGCAGGGGACACAGCGGGACACAGCAGGGACACAGCGGGGACACAGAGGGGGACACAGCAGGACACAGCGGGACACAGCGTGGACACAGTGGCGGACAGCGGGGACACAGCGGGACACAGCGGGGACACAGCGGGGACAAAGACGGGGACAGCAGGGAGACACAGCGGGACACAGTGGGACAAAGCAGGGACACAGCGGAACACAGCGGGGGACACAGCGGGGACACAGCCGGGACACAGGGGTACACAGCGGGACAGAGCGGGGACACAGCGGGACACAGTGGGACACAGCTGGACACAGTGGGAGACACAACGGGACACAGCGGGGGACAGAGCGGGACATAGAGCGGGACAAAGCCGGAGACACAGCGGGACACAGCAGGGGACACAGCGGGACACTGCGGGACACATTGGGGACAGAGAGGGACACAGCGGGGACACAGCGGAGGACACAGCGGGGGACAAAGCGAGACACCATGAGACACAGCGGGACACAGCAGGGACACAACGGGACACAGCGGGGACACAGCGGGGCACACAGCCTGGACACAGCGGGACACAACGGGGGACACAGCGAGGACATAGCGGGATACAGCGGGAGACACTGCGGGACACAGCAGGACACATCGAGGACACAGCGGGGACACAGCGGGACACAGCAGGGACACAGCGGGATACAGCGGGGGACAGAGCGTGACACAGCGTGGACACAGAGGGACACAGCGAGAAACAGCGGTGACAAAGCGGGGACACAACGGGACACAGCGGGGACACAGCGGGGCACACAGCCTGGACACAGCGGGACACAACGGGGGACACAGCGAGGACATAGAATAATACAGCGGGAGACACAGCGGGACACAGCGGGACACATCGTTGACACAGCGGGGACACAGCGGGACACAGCAGGGACACAGCGGGACACAGAGGGGGACAGAGCGGGACACAGCGGAACACAGCGGGGACGCAGCAGGACACAGCGGGGTTCATAGCGAGGACACAGCAGGTCACAGGAGGACAAAGCAGAGACACAGGGGGGACACAGCTGGGGACAAAGTGGGACACAGCAGGGGACACAGCGGGACACAGCGTAACACAGCGGGGACACAGCGGGGGACACAGCGAGGACACAGCGGGGGACACAGCAGGACACAGTGGGACACAGCGGGGACACAGCGAGGACACAGCGGGACACAGCGGGACACTGCGGGGCCAAGGCAGTGGACACAACGGGACACAGCGGGAGACACACCGGGGGACAGAGCGTGGACACAGCGGGACACACAATGTACACATCAGGGGACAGCGGGGACACAGGGGGACACACCAGGTCACAGCGGGGGACACAGCGAGGACATAGTGTGATACAGCGGGAGACACAGCGGGACACATCGGGGGCACAGCGAGGACACAGTGGGACACAGCAGGGACACAGCAGGATACAGCGAGGGACAGAGTGGGACACAGCGTGGACACAGAGGGACACAGCAAGAAACAGCGGTGACAAAGCGGGGACACAGCGGGACACAGCTGGGGACACAGCGGGGACACAGCGGGGACACAGCGGGACACAGCGGGGGTCATAGCGAGGACACAGCAGGTCACAGGAGGATAAAGCGGAGACACAGGGGGAACACAGCTGGGGACACAGTGGGACAGAGCAGGGGACACAGCGAGACACAGCCGGACACAGCAGGACACAGCATGACACAGCAGGGACACAGCGGGGGACACAGCAAGGACACAGCGCGACACAGCATAGACACAGTGGCGGACAGCGGGGACACAGAGGGACACAGCGGGGACACAGCGAGGGCAAAGACGGGGACAGCAGGGAGACAAAGCGGGACACAGTGGGACACAGCGGGGACACAGCGGGGACACAGCCGGGACACAGGGGTACAAGCGGGACACAGCGGGACACAGTGTGACACAAGGGGACACAGCAGGACACAGCCGGGGACACAGCAGGAACGCAGCGGGGGACTCAGCGGGACACAGCCGAGACACAGGGTTACACAGCGGGACAGAGCGGGGACATAGCGGGACACAGTGGGACGCAGCGTGGACACAGGGAACACAGAGGGGGACACAGCGGGGACACAGCCGGGACACAGCGGGGGTCACAGAGGGACACAGCCAGAAACAGTGGTAACAAAGCTGGGACACAGCGGGACACAGCGGGACACAGTGGGACACAGCTGGGGACACAGCGGGGACACACCGGGACACAGCGGGACACAGCGGGACACACTGGGACTCAGCGGGGACACAGAGGGGACACAGCAAGGACACTGCGGGGGACAGAGCAGGACACAGCAGGACACAGCGGAGACAAAGCGGGACACAGTGGGGACACAGCGGGGACACAGTGGGACACAGCAGGACACAGCGGGACACAATGGGACTCAGAGGGGGACACAGAGGGACACAGCGGGGGACATAGAGGTGGACACAGCGGGACACACCAGGACACAGCGGAACACAGCTGGGGACACAGCGGGGACACAGCGGGACACAGCGGGGACACAGCGGACACAGCGGGGGTCATAGAGAGGACACAGCGGGTCACAGGAGGACAAAGGAGAGACACAGGGGGGACACTGCTGGGGACACAGTGGGACAGAGCAGGGGACACAGCGGAACACAGCGTGACACAGCGGGGACACAGCGGGGGACACAGCGAGGACACAGCGGGAAACAGCGTGGACACAGCGGCGGACAGCGGGGACACAGCGGGACACAGCGGGGACACAGCGGGGACAAAGACGGGGACAGCAGGGAGACACATCGGGACACAGTGGGACACAGCGGGGACACAGCGGAACACAGCGGGGCCAAGGCAGTGGACACAACGGGACACAGTGGGAGACACAGCGGGACTCAGCGCGACACAGCGGAGACACAGCGGGGGACACAGCGAGGACACAGCGGGACACACAATGTACACATCGGGGGACAGCGGAGACACAGCGGGACACAGCGGGACACAGCGGGGCACATAGCGGGGACACAGCGGGACCCAGCGGGGACACAGCGGAGGACACAGCGCTGAAACAGCGGGACACAACAGGGGACACAGCGAGGACATAGCGTGATACAGCGGGAGACACAGTGGGACACAGCGGGACACATCGGGGACACAGCGGGGACACAGCGGGACACAGCAGGCACACAGCGGGATACAGCGGGGGACAGAGCGGGACACAGAGTGGACACAGAGGGACACAGCGAGAAACAGCGGTGACAAAGCAGGGACACAGCAGGAGACAGCGGGGACACAGCGGGAACGCAGCGGGGGACACAGCGGGACACAGCCAGAAACAGTGGTAACAAAGCTGGGACACAGCGGGACAGAGCAGGACACAATGGGACACAGCTGGGGACACAGCGGGGACACAGCGGGACACAGCGGGACAAGCGGGACACACTGGGACTCAGCGGGGAAACAGAGGGGACACAGCAAGGACACTACGGGGGACAGAGCAGGACACAGTGGGACACAGCGGAGACAAAGCGGGACACAGCGGGGACACAGCAGGACACAGCGGGACACAGCGGGACACAATGGGACTCAGCGGGGGACACAGAGGGACACAGCGGGGGACATAGATGCGGACACAGCGGGACACACCAGGACACAGCGGAACACAGCTGGGGACACAGCGGGGACACAGCGGGACACAGCAGGGACACAGCGGACACAGCGAGGGTTCATAGAGAGGACA
>NW_012285732.1:0-11983 GCF_000151885.1 Dipodomys ordii
GGGGACAAGCGGGGACACAGAGGGACACAGCGGGACACAGCGGGGCCAAGGCAGTGGACACAACGGGACACCGTGGGAGACACAGTGGGACACAGCGGGACACAGCACGACACAGCGGAGACATAGCGGGACACAGCGGGGACACAGCGGGGACAAAGCGTGGGACAGCAGGGAGACACAGCGGGACACAGCGGGACACAGCGGCGGACAGCCTGGACACAGCGGGCCACAGCCGGAACACAGCGGGGACAAAGACTGGAACAGCAGGGAGACACAGCGGGACACAGTGGGACACAGCGGGGACACAGCGGAACACACTGGGGGACACAGCGGGGACACAGCCGGGACACAGGGGTACACAGCGGGACAGAGCGGGGACACAGCGGGACACAGTGGGACACAGCTGGACACAGCGAGAGACACAACGGGACACAGCGGGGACAGAGCGGGACACAGAGGGGGTCAAAGCGGGAGACACAGCGGGACACAGCAGGGACACAGCGGGACACTGCGGGACTAAGTGGGGACAGAGCAGGACACAGCGGTGACACAGCTGAGGACACAGCGGGGGACAAAGCGAGACACCACGGGACACAGCTGGACACAGAGGGGACAAAGCGGGGACACAGCGGGGACACAGCGAGGACACTGCGGAACACAGCGTGGCCACAGCGGTGGACAGCGGGGACACATCGGGACACAGCGGGGACACAGCGGGACACTGCGGGACACAGTGGGGACAGAGCGGGACACAGCGGGGATACAGCGGAGGACACAGCGGGGGACAAAGCGAGACACCTCGGGACACAGCCGGACACAGCGGGGATACAGCGGGGACACAGCGGGGACACAGCGAGGACTCAGCAATGACACAGCGGGGGACACTGCGGGACACGGGGGGGACACAGCGGGGGACAAACAGGCAGACACAGCGGGACACATCGGGGACACAGCAGGGACACAGCGGGACACAGCGGGGACCCAGTGGGACACAGATGGACACAGTGGGGACAAAGTGAGAACAGAGCGGGACACAGCGTCGACCCTGCGGGGGCACAGCAGGATACAGCGGGGGAGAGCGGGGCCACAGCGGGACACAGCGGGACACAGCGGGGACACAGCAAGGACACAGCGAGGCCAAGGCAGTGGACACAACGGGACACCGTGGGAGACACATTGGGACACAGCGGGACACAGCGCGACACAGCGGAGACATAGCGGGGGACACAGGAGGACACAGCGGGACACACAATGTACACATCGGGGGACAGCGGGGACACAGCGGGGACAAAGCGTGGGACAGCAGGGAGAAACTGCACGACACAGCGGGACACAGCGGGACACAGCGGCGGACAGCCGGGACACAGCGGGACACAGCGGGGACACAGCGGGGACATAGACGGGAACAGCAGGGAGACACAGCGGAATACAGTGGGACACAGCGGGGACACAGCGGAACACAGCGGGGTACCCAGCAGGGACACAGCCGGGACACAGGGGTACACAGCGGGACAGAGCGGGGACACAGCGGGACACAGTGGGACATAGCTGGACACAGCGGGAGACACAACGGAACTCAGCGGGCACAGAGCGGGACACAGAGGGGGACAGAGCGGGAGACACAGCGGGACACAGCGGGGACACAGCGGGACACTGCGGGACACAGTGTGGACAGAGCGGGACACAGCGGGGACACAGCAGAGGACACAGCGTGGGACAAAGCGAGACACCATGGGACACAGCTGGACACAGAGGGGACACAGCGGGGACACAGCAGGGACACAGCGAGGACACAGCGGAACACAGCGTGGCCACAGCGGTGGACAGCGGGGACACAGCGGGACACAGCGGGGACAAAGACGGGGACAGCAGGGAGACACAATGGGACACAGTGGAATAAAGCGGCTATACAGCGGAACACAGCGGGGGACACAGCGGGGACACAGCCGGGACACAGGGGTACACAGCGGGACAGAGCGGGGACACAGCGGGACACAGTGGGACACAGCTGGACACAGCGGGAGACACAACGGGACACAGCGGGGACAGAACGGGACACAGAGGGGGACAAAGCGGGAGACACAGCGGGACACAGCGGGGACACAGCGGGACACTGCGGGACACAGTGGGGACAGAGCGGGACACAGCGGGGACACAGCGGAGGACACAGCGGGGGACAAAGCGAGACAACACGGGACAGAGCGGGACACAGCGGGGATACAGCGGGGACACATCGGGGACACAGGAGGGACACAGCGGGACACAGCGAGGACCCAGCGGGACCCAGCTGGACACAGTGGGGACAAAGTGAGAACAGAGCGGGACACAGCGTCGACCCAGCGGGGACACAGCAGGACACAGGTGGGGAGAGCGGGGACACAGAGGGACACAGCGGGACACAGCAGGACACAGCGAGGACACAGCGGGACACAGCGGGACACAGCGGGGCCAAGGCAGTGGACACAACGTGACACCGTGGGAGACACAGTGGGACACAGCGGGATACAACACGACACAGCGGAGACATAGGGGGGACACGGCGATGACACAGCGGGACACACAATGTACACATCGGGGTACAGCGGGGACACAGCGGGACACAACGGGACACAGCGGGGACACAGCAGGGACAAAGCGTGGGACAGCAGGGAGACACAGCGGGACACAGCGGGACACAGCGGCAGACAGCCTGGACACAGCGGGCCACAGCGGGAACACAGCGGGGACAAAGACGGGAACAGCAGGGAGACACAGCGGGACACAGTGGGACACAGCGGGGACACAGCGGAACACAGCGGGGGACACAGCGGGGACACAGCCGGGACACAGGGGTACACAGCGGGACAGAGCGGGGACACAGCGGGACACATTGGGACACAGCTGAACACAGCGAGAGACACAACGGGACACAGCGGGGACAGAGCGGGACACAGAGGGGGACAAAGCGGGAGACACAGCGGGACACAGCGGGGACACAGCGGGACACTGCGGGACACAGTGGGGACAGAGCAGGACATAGTGGTGACACAGCTGAGGACACAGCGGGGGACAAAGTGAAACACCACGGGACACAGCTGGACACAGAGGGGACAAAGCGGGGACACAGCGGGGACACAGCCGAGACACAAGAGTACACAGCGGGACAGAGCGGGGACACAGCCGGGACACAGTGGGACACAGCTGGACACAGCGGGAGACACAACGGGACACAGCGGGGACAGAGCGGAACACGGAGGGGGACAAAGCGGGACACTGCGGGACACAGTGGGGACAGAGCGGGACACAGTGTGGACACAGCGGAGGACACAGCCGGGGACAAAGCAAGACACCACGGGACACAGCGGGACACAGCGGGGACACAGCGGGGTCACAGCTGGGACACAGCGGTGGACAAAGAGGCGGACACAGCGGGACACAGCGGGACACATCGGGGACAAAGCAGGAACACAGCGGGACACAGCGGGGACCCAGCGGGACTCAGCTGGACACAGCGGGGACAAAGTGAGAACAGAGCGGGACACAGCGTCGACCCAGCGGGGACACAGCAGGACACAGTGGGGGAGAGCGGGGACACAGAGGGACACAGCGGGACACAGCGGGGAAACAGCGAGGACACAGCGGGACACAGCAGGGCCAAGGCAGTCGACACAATGGGACACAGTGGGAGACACATTGGGACACAGCGGGACACAGCGCGACACAGCGGAGACACAGCGGGGGACACAAAGAGGACACAGCGGTACACACAATGTTCACATCGGGAGACAGCGGGGACACAGCGGGACACAGCGGGGACACAGCGGGCACAAAGCATGGGACAGCAGGGAGACACAGAGGGACACAGCGGGACACAGCAGGGACACAGCGGGGGAAACAGCAGGGACCCAGCGGTACACAGAGGGACACAGCGGGGACACAGCGGGACACAGCAGGACACAGCGGGAGACACAGCAGGACAAAGCGGGGGACACAGCGGGACACTGCGGGACACAGTGGGGACAGAGCGGGACACAGCGGGGAAACAGCAGAGGACACAGCGGGGGACAAAGCGAGACACCACGGGACACAACGGGACACAGCGGGGACACAGCGGGGACACAGTGGGGACACAGCAAGGCCATAGCGGTGGACACAGCGGGACAAAATGGGACACAGCGGGGACACAGCGGGGGACACAGCGCGGACACAGTGGGACACAACGGGGGACACAGCGAGGACATAGCGGGATACAGCGGGAGACACAGCGGGACACAGCTGTACACATCGCGGACACAGCGGTGACACAGCGGGACACAGCAGGGACACAGCGAGATACAGCCGGGGACAGAGCGGGACACAGCGTGGACACAGAGGGACACAGCGAAAAACAGCGGTGACAAAGTGGGGACAAAGCGGGACACCGCGGGACACAGCAGGACACAGTGGGACACAGGGGGACACAGCAGGACACAGCCGGGGACACAGCAGGGACGCAGCGGGGGACACAGCGGGACAGAGCCAAACACAGCGGTAACAGAGCTGGGACACAGCGGGACACAGCGGGACACAGTGGGACAAAGCTGGGGAAACAGCGGAGACACAGCGGGACACAGCGGGACACAGCGGGTCACAGCGGGACACAGCGGGGGAGACTGCGGGGAAACAGCGGGACACAGCGGGGACACAGCGGGGCACAGCGGGGCACAGCGGGGGTCATAGCGAGGACATAGCGGGTCACAGGAGGACAAAGCGGAGACACAGCGGGGACACAGCGGGGGACACAGTGGGACAGAGCAGGGGACACATTGGGACACATCGGGACACAGCAGGACACAGCGTAGACACAGCGGTGGACAGCGAGGACACAGCAGGTCACAGCGGGGACACAGCAAGGACACTGCGGAAGACAGAGCCGGACACAGCGGGACACAGCGGAGACACAGCGGGACACAGCAGGGACACAGCGGGGACACAGCGGAACACAGAGGGACACAGCGGGACACAGTGGGACACAGCGGGGGACACAGCAGGACACAGCGGGGGACATAGAGGCGGACACAGCGGGACACAGCAGGACACAGCGGTAACAAAGCTGGGACACAGCAGGACACGGTGGGACACAGCTGGGGACACAGTGGGACACAGCGGGGGACAGAGCGGGACCCAGCTTGAACAAAGCGGGACATAGGAAGACACAGCCATGACAAAGCGGGGACACAGCAGGACACCGCGGGACACAGCGGGACACAACAGGACACAGTGGGACACAGGGGGACACAGCAGGACACAGCCGGGGACACAGCAGGGACGCAGCGGGGGACACAGCGGGACAGAGCCAAAGACAGCGGTAACAGAGCTGGGACACAGCGGGACACAGCGGTACACAGTGGGACAAAGCTGGGGAAACAGCGGAGACACATCGGGACACAGCGGGACACAGCGGGACACAGCGGGACACAGCGGGGGAGACAGCGGGGAAACAGCGGGACACAGCGGGGACACAGCGGAACACAGTGGGACACAGGGGGACACAGCAGGACACAGGCGTGGACACAGCGGGGACGCAGTGGGAGACACAGCGGGACACAGCCAGACACAGCGGTAACAGAGCTGGGACACAGTGGGGGACACAGCGGGGACACAGCCGGGACACAGGGGTACACAGCAGAACAGAGCGGGGACACAGCGGGACACAGTGGGACACAGCGGGGACACAGGGAACACAGCGGGGGACACAGCAGGGACACAGCAGGGACTCAGGGGTACACAGCGGGACAGAGCGGGGACTCAGCGGGACACAGTGGGACACAGCTGGACACAGCGGGAGACACAACGGGACACAGCGGGGACAGAACGGGACACAGAGGGGGACAAAGCGGGAGACACAGCGGGACACAGCAGGGGACACACTGGGACACTGCGGGACACAGTGGGGACACAGCAGAGGACACAGCGGGGGACAAAGCGAGACACCACGGGACACAGCAGGACACAGTGGGGACACAACGGGGGTCACTGCGCGGACACAGTGGGACACAACGGGGGACACAGCGAGGACATAGCGTGTTACAGCGGGAGACACAGCGGGACACATCTGGAAACACACTGGGACTCAGCGGGGGCACAGAGGTGACACAGCGGGGACTCAGCAACGACAGAGCGGGGGACACAGCGGGACACAGCAGGGGACACAGCGGGGGACAAAGAGGCGGACACAGCAGGACACAGCGGGACACAGCAGGGACACAGCGGGGTACAACGGGGGACAGAGCGGGACACAGCGTGGATACAGAGGGACACAGCCAGAAAGAGCGGTGACAAAGCGGGGACACAGCAGGACACAGCGGAGACACAGCGGGGACACAGCGGGGACACAGCAACGACACAGCAGGGGACACAGCGGGATACAGCAGGGGACACAGCGGGGGACAAAGAGGCGGACACAGCAGGACACAGCAGGACACATCGGGACACAGCAGGGACCCAGCGGGACACAGCTGGAAACAGCATGGGACAAAGTGAGAACAGAGCGGGACAAAGCGTCGACACAGCGGGGACACAGCAGGACAAAGCGGGGACACAGCGAGGACACAGCGGGACACAGCGGGACACAGCGGGCCCAAGGCAGTGGACACAATGGGACACAGCGGGAGACACAGCGGGACACAGCGGGACACAGCGCGACACAGTGGAGACACAGCGGAGGACACTGCGAGGACACAGTGAGACACACAATGTACACATCGGGGGACAGCGGGAACACAGTTAAACACAGCGGGACACAGCAGGGCTCATAGCAGGGACAAAGCGGGACCCAGCGGGGACACAGCGGAGGACACAGCGCGGACACAGCGGGACACAACAGGGGACACAGCGAGGACATAGCGTGTTACAGCGGGAGACATAGCGGGACACAGCGGGACACATCGGGGACACAGCGGGGACACAGCGGGACACAGCAGGGACACAGCGGGATACAGCGGGGGACAGAGCAGGACACAGAGTGGACACAGAGGGACACAGCGAGAAACAGCGGTGACAAAGCAGGGACACAGCAGGACACAGCGGGGACACAGCGGGGACGCAGCGGGGGACACAGTGGGAAACAGACAGAAACAGTGGTAACAAAGCTGGGACACAGTGGGACACAGCGGTACACAGTGGGACACAGCGGCGGACAGCGGGAACACAGCGGGACACAGCGGGGACACAGCGGGGACAAAGACGGGGACAGCAGGGAGACACAGCGGGACACAGTGGGACACAGCGGGGACACAGCGGAACACAGCGGGGGACACAGCAGGGACACAGCAGGGACTCAGGGGTACACAGCGGGACAGAGCGGGGACTCAGTGGGACACAGTGGGACACAGCTGGACACAGCGGGAGACACAACGGGTCACAGCAGGGACAGAGTGGGACACAGAGGGGGACAAAGAGGGAGACACAGCGGGACACAGCGGGGGACACAGCGGGACACTGCGGGAGACAGTGGGGACACAGTGGGACACAGCGGGGACACAGCAGAGGACACAGCGGGGGACAAAGTGAGACACCAAGGGACACAGCGGGACACAGCGGGGACACAACGGGGGTCACAGCGCGGACACAGCGGGACACAACGGGGGACACAGCGAGGACACAGCGAGACACACAATATACACATCGGGGGACAGCGGGACACAGCGGGGACAAAACGGGACACAGCGGGGACACAGCGGGGGACACAGCGGGGACACAGCAGGACACAGCAGGGACACAGCGGGATACAGCGGGACACATCGGCGACACAGCGGGGACACAGCGGGGACACAGCGGGACACAGCAGGGACACAGCGGGATACAGCAGGGGACAGAGCGGGAAACAGCGTGGACACAGAGGGACACAGCGAGAAACAGCAGTGACAAAGCAGGGAAACAGCAGGACATAGCGGGGACGCAGCGGGGACACAGTGGGACACAGCCAGAAAAAGCAGTAACAAAGCTGGGACACAGAGGGACAATGTGGGACACAGCTGGGGACACAGCGGGGACACAGAGGGGCACAGTGGGACACAGCGGGACACAGCAGGACACACTGGGACTCAGCAGGGACACAGAGGGTACATAGCAAGGACACTGCGGGGGACAGAGCCGGACACAGCGGGACACAGCGGAGACACAGCGGGACACAGCGGGGACACAGTGGGGACACAGCGGGACACAGCGTAGACACAGCGGGACACAGTGGGCCTCAGCGGGGGATACAGCGGGACACTGAGGGGGACATAGAGGAGGACACAGCGGGACACAGAGGGACAAAGCGGGACACAGCGGGGGACACAGCAGAACACAGCGGGGACACAGCGGGACACAGCGGGGGTCATAGCGCGGACACAGCACAAAGCGGAGACACGGGGGGACACAGCTGGGAACACAGTGGGAAACAGCAGGGGACACAGCGGGACACAGCGTAACACAGCGGGGACACAGCGGGGGACACAGCGAGGACACAGCGGAACACAGCAGGGACACAGCGGGATACAGCGGGGGACACAGCAGGACACAGTGGGACACAGCGGGGACACAGCAAGGACACAGCGGGACACAGCGGGACACAGCGGGGCCAAGGCAGTGGACACAACGGGACACAGCGGGAGACACAGCGGGACACAGCGGGACACAGCACGCCACAGCGGAGACACAGCGGGGGACACAGCGAGGACACAGCGGGACACACAATGTACACATCGGGGGACAGCGGGGACACAGGGGGACACACCAGGACACAGCGGGGGACACAGTGAGGACATAGCGTGATACAGCGGGAGACACAGCGGGACACAGCAGGACACATCGGGGACACAGCGGGGACACAGAAGGGACACAGCGGGATACAGCGAGGGACAGAGTGGGACACAGCGTGGACACAGAGGGACACAGCGAGAAACAGCGGTGACAAAGCTGGGACACAGCGGGACACAGCTGGGGACACAGCGGGGTCACAGCGGGACACAGCGGGGACACAGCGGGACACAGCGGGGGTCATAGCGAGGACACAGTGGGTCACAGGAGGACAAAGCGGAGACACAGGGGGAACACAGCTGGGGACACAGTGGGACAGAGCAGGGGACACAGCGGGACACAGCGGGACACAGCAGGACACAGCGTGACACAGCGGGGACACAGCGGGGGACACTGCGAGGACACAGCGCGACACAGCGTAGACACAGTGGCGGACAGCGGGGACACAGAGGGACACAGTGGGGACACAACGAGGGCAAAGACAGGGACAGCAGGGAGACACAGCGGGACACAGTGGGACACAGCGGGGACACAGCGGAACACAGCGCGGGACACAGCGGGGACACAGCCGGGACACAGGGGTACAAGCGGGACACAGCGGGACACAGTGTGACACAGCTGGACACAGCAGGACACAGCCGGGGACACAGCAGGAACGCAGCTGGGGACTCAGCGGGACACAGCCAGACACAGCGGTAACAGAGCTGGGACACAGTGGGGGACACAGTGGGGACAAAGCCGAGACACAGGGGTACACAGAGGGACACAGCGGGACACAGCGGGGACACAGCGAGGACACAGCGGGACACAGCGGGACACAGCGGTGCCAAGGCACTGGACACAACGGGACACCGTGGGAGACACAGTGGGACACAACGGGACACGGCACGACACAGCGGAGACATAGCGGGGGACACGGCGAGTACACAGCGGGACACACAATGTACACATCGGGGGACAGCGGGGACACAGCGGGACACAGCGGGACACAGCGGGGACACAGAGGGGTCAAAGCGTGAGACAGCAGGGAGACACAGCGGGACACAGCGGGACACAGCGGGACACAGCGGGAGACAGCCTGGACACAGCGGGCCACAGCGGGAACACAGCGGGGACAAAGACGGGAACAGCAGGGAGACACAGCAGGACACAGTGGGACACAGCGGGGACACAGCGGAACACAGCGGGGGACACAGCGGGGACACAGCCGGGACACAGGGGTACACAGCGGGACAGAGCGGGGACACAGCGGGACACATTGGGACACAGCTGGACACAGCGAGAGACACAACGGGACACAGCGGGGACAGAGCGGGACACAGAGGGGGACAAAGCGGGAGACACAGCGGGACACAGCAGGGACACAGCGGGACACTGCGGGACACAGTGGGGACAGAGCAGGACACAGCGGTGACACAGCTGAGTACACAGCGGGGGACAAAGCGAGACACCACAGGACACAGCTGGACACAGAGGGGACAAAGCGGGGACACAGCGGGGACACAGCGAGGACACAGCGGAACACAGCGTGGCCACAGCGGTGGACAGCGGGGACACAGCGGGACACAGCAGGACACAGCCGGGGACACAGCAGGAACGCAGCTGGGGACTCAGCGGGACACAGCCAGACACAGTGGTAACAGAGCTGGGACACAGTGGGGGACACAGCGGGGACACAGCCGAGACACAGGGGTACACAGCGGGACAGAGCGGGGACACAGCGGGACACAGTGGGACACAGCTGGACACAGAGGGAGACACAACGGGACACAGAGGGACACTGCGGGACACAGTGGGGACAGAGCGGGACACAGCAGGGACACAGCCGAGGACACAGCGGGGGACAAAGCGAGACACCACGGGACACAGCAGGACACAGCGGGGACACAACGGGGGTCACAGCGCGGACACAGCGGGACACAACGGGGGACACAGCGAGGACATAGCGGCATACAGCGGGAGACACTGCGGGACACAGCAGGACACATCGGGGACACAGCGGGGACAAGGCGGGACACAGCGGGCGTCATAGCGGGACACTGCGGGACACAGGGGGGAAACTGCGGGGGATAGCGGGGACACATGGGGACACAGCGGGGGACAGCGGGGACATAGCAGGACACAATGGTACACAGCGGGGACACAGCGGGGGAAAGCGGGGAACACAGAGTGATACAGCGGGGACACAGCGGGATACAGTGGGCCACAGCGGGGGACAAAGCGGGACATAGCGGGACACAGAGGGACACAGCGAGAAACAGCGGTGACAAAGCAGGGACACAGCAGGACACAACGGGACACAGCGGGGGACATAGAGGCGGACACAGCGGGACACAGCGGGGGACACAGCGGGGACATATGGGGACACAGCTGGGGACAAAGCAGGGACACAGCGGGACACAGCGGGACACAGTGGGACACAGGGGGACACAGCAGGACACAGCCGGTGACACAGCGGGGACGCAGCAGGGAACACAGTGGGACACAGCCAGACACAGCGGTAACAGAGCTGGGACACAGCGGGGACACAGTGGAACACAGAGGGGGACACAGCAGGGACAGAGCGGGACAATGCGGGACACAGTGGGGACAGAGCCGGACACAGCGGGACACAGCTGGGGACACAGCGGGGACACAGCGGGACACAGCCGGACACAGTGGGACACAGGGGGACACAGCGGGAGACAGCCGGGGACACAGCGGGGACGCAGCGGGGGACACAGCGGGACACAGCCAGACACAGCGGTAACAGAGCTGGGACACAGCGGGGACACAGTGGAACACAGCGGGGGACACAGCGGGTACACAGCTGGGACACAGTGGTACACAGCAGGACAGAGCGGGGACACAGCGGGACACAGTGGGACACAGCTTGACACAGCGGGAGACACAACGGGACACAGCAGGGACAGAGCGGGACACTGCAAGACACAGTGGGGACAGAGCGGGACACAGAGGAGGACACAGCGGGGGACAACGCGAGACAGCACGGGACACAGCGGGACACAGCGGGGACACAGCGGGGACACAGCGGGGACTCAGCAACGACACAGCGGGGGACACAGCGGGACACAGCGGGGGACACAGCGGGGGACAAAGAGGCTGACACAGCAGGACACAGCGGGACACATCGGGGACACAGCAGGGACCAAGCGGGACACAGACCAAGCGGGACACAGCTGGATACAGCATGGACAAAGTGAGAACAGAGCGGGACACA
>NW_012285733.1:0-14119 GCF_000151885.1 Dipodomys ordii
CAGCAGGGACACAGCGGGATACAGCGGGGGACAGAGCGGGACACAGCGGGGACAGAGCGGGACACAGAGGGGGACAAAGCGGGAGACACAGCGGGATATAGCGGGGGACACAGCGGGAAAATGCGTGACACAGTGGGGACAGAGCGGGACATAGCGGGGACACAGCGGAGGACACAGCGGGGGACAAAGCAAGACCCCACGGGACACAGCGGGACACAGAGGAGAAACAGCGGGGACACAGCGGGGACTCAGCAACGACACAGCGGGGGACACAGCGGGACACAGCGGGGGACACAGCGGGGGACAAAGAGACGGACACAGCAGGACTCAGCGGGACACATCGGGGACACAGCAGGGACACAGCGGGACACAGAGGGGACCCAGCGGAACACAGCGGAGGACACAGCGGGGATACAGCAGGGACACAGGGGTACACAGCGGGACAGAGCGGGGACACAGCGGCACACAGTGGGACACAGCTGGACACAGCGGGAGACACAACGGGACAAAGCGGGGGACAGAGCGGGACACAGAGGGGCACAAAGCCGGAGACACAGCGGGACACAGCGGGGCACACAGCGGGACACTGCGGGACACAGTGGGGACAGAGAGGGACACAGTGGGGACACATCGGGTACACAGCGGGGACACAGCAGGGACACAGCGGGACACAGCGGGCACACAGCTGGGACGCAGTGGGGGACAGAGCGGGACACAGCCAGACACAGCGGTAACAAAGCTGGGCCACAGCAGGACACAGCGGGGGACACAGCGGGGACACAGCGGGACACAGCGGTGGTCATAGGGAGGACACAGCGGGTCACAGGAGGACAAAGCGGAGACACAGGGGGGACACAGCTGGGGACACAGTGGGACACAGCAGGGGACACAGCGGGACACAGCGGGACACAGCGGGACACAGCGGGACACAGCGGTGACACAGCGGGGGACACCGCGTGGACACAGCGGGACACAGCGTGGACACAGTGGGGACAGAGCGTTACACAGCGGGACACAGCGGAGACAAAGAGGGACACAGCGGGGACACAGCTGGGACACAGCGGGACACAGCGGGACACAGTGGGACTCAGCGAGGGACACAGACGGACACAGCAGGGGACAAAGATGCGGACACAGCGGGACACACCGGGACACAGCGGGACACAGCTGGGGACACAGCGGGGACACAGCGGGACACAGCGGGGACACAGCGGACAAAGCGGGTTTCATAGGGAGGACACAGCGGGTCACAGGAGGACAAAGTGGAGACACAGGGGGGACACAGCTGGGAACACAGTGGGACACGGCAGCGGACACAGCGGGACACAGCGGGACACAGCGGGACACAGCGGGGACACAGCGGGGGACCCAGCGAGGACACAGCAGGACACAGCGTGGACACAGTGGCGGACAGCGGGGTCACAGCGGGACACAGCGGGGACACAGCGGGGACAAAGACGGGGACAGCAGGAGACACAGCGGGACACAGTGGGACAGAGCGTGGACACAGCGGAACCCAGCGGAACACAGCGGGGGACACAGAGGGGACATAGCCGGGACACAGGGGTACACAGCTGGACACAGCGGGATACACAACGGGACACAGCGGGGACAGAGCGGGACACAGAGGGGGACAAAGAGGGAGACACAGCGGGACTCAGCGGGGGACAGAGAGGGACACTGTGGGACACAGTGGGGACAGAGCGGGACACAGCAAGGACACAGCCGAGGACACAGCGGGGGACAAAGCGAGACACCACGGGACACAGCGGGACACAGCGGGGACACAACGGGGGTCACAGCGTGGACACAGCGGGACACAACGGGGGACACAGCGAGGACATAGCGGGATACAGCCGGAGACACTGCGGAACACAGCAGGACACAGCGGGGGTCATAGCGGGACACTGCGGGACACAGTGGGGAAACTGCGGGGGATAGCGGGGACACATGGGGACACAGCGGGGGACAGCGGGGACATAGCAGGACACAATGGGACACAGCGGGGACACAGCGGGGGAAAGTGGGGACACAGCGTTACACAGCGAGGACACAGTGGGGAACAGCGGGGAACACAGCGTGATACAGCGGGGACACAGCGGGATACAGTGGGCCACACCGGGGGACACAGCGGGACATAGCGGGACACAGAGGGACACAGCAAGAAACAGCGGTGACAAAGCAGGGACACAGCAGGACACAATGGGACACAGCGAGGACATAGCGGGATACAGCGGGAGACACTGCGGGACACAGCGGGACACATCGGGGACACAGCGGGGACACAGCGGGACACAGCAGAGACACAGCGGGATACAGCGGGGGACAGAGCGGGACACAGCGGGGACAGAGCGGGACACAGAGGGGGACAAAGCGGGAGACACAGCGGGATATAGCGGGGGACACAGCGGGACAATGCGTGACACAGTGGGGACAGAGCGGGGCACAGCGGGGACACAGCGGAGGACACAGCGGGGGACAAAGCAAGACCCCACGGGACACAGCGGGACACAGAGCGGAAACAGCGGGGACACAGCGGGGACAGAGCGGGGACTCAGCAACGACACAGCGGGGGACACAGCGGGACACAGCGGGGGACACAGCAGGGGACAAAGAGACGGACACAGCGGGACACATCGGGGACACAGCAGGGACACAGCGGGACACAGCGGGGACCCAGCGGGACACAGCTGGACACAGCGGGGACAAAGAGAGAACAGAGCGGGACACAGCGTCGACACAGCGGGGACACAGCAGGACACAGCGGGGGAGAGCGGGGACACAGAGGGACACAGCGGGACACAGCGGGGACACAGCGAGGACACAGCGGGACACAGCGGGGCCAAGGCAGTGGACACAACGGGACACAGCGGGAGACACAGCGGGACACAGCGCGACACAGCGTGGACACAGCGGGACACACAATGTTCACATCGGGGGACAGCGGGGACACAGCGGGACACAGCGGGACACAGCGGGGACACAGCGGGGACAAAGCATGGGACAGCAGGGAGACACAGCGGGACACAGCGGGACACAGCGGGGACACAGCGGGACATAGCGGGGACACAGCGGTACACAGAGGGACACAGGGGAGACACAGCTGGACACAGCGGGAGACACAGCAGGACACAGCGGGGGACACACCGGGACACAGTGGGGACAGAGCGGTACACAGCGGGGACACAGCAGAGGACACAGCGAGGGACAAAGCGAGACACCACGGGACACAGCGGGGACTCAGGGTGGACACAGTGGGGACCAGCAAGGACACAGCGGGGGACACAGCGGGACACAGCGGGGGACAAAGCAGCAACACAGCAGGACACAGCGGGGACACAGCGGGCACACAGCGGGGACACAGCGGGACACAGCGGGACTCAGCAGTACACAGTGGGACTCAGTGGGGGACACAGCGGGACACAGCGGAGGACATAGAGGTGGACAAAGCGGGACACAGCGGGACACAGCGGGGGACACAGCGGGGGACAAAGCGCGGAAACAGCGGGACACAGCGGGACACAGCGGGGACACAGCGGGGGACAAAGCGCGGACACAGCGGGACACAACGGGGGACACAGCGAGAACACAGCGGGATACAGCGGGGGACACAGCGGGACACAGCAAGACAAAACGGGTCACAGCGGGGCACTGCGGGGGACAGCGGGGACACAGCGGGGACACAGCGGTGACACAGCTGAACAGAGCGGGGAAACAGCGGGACACAGTGGGACACAGCTGGACACAGCTGGAGACACAACGGGACACAGCAGGGGACAGAGAGGGACACAGCGGGGGACACAGCAGGACACTGCAGGACACAGGGGGAAAGAGGAGGACACAGCGCGGACACAGCGGAGGACACAGCGGGGGACAAAGCGAGACACCACGGGACACAGCGGGACACAGCGGGGACATAGCGGGGACACAGGGTGGACACAGGGTGGACACAGCGGGACACAGCGGGACACATCGGGGACACAGCGGGGACACAGCGGGACACAGTAAGCACACAGCGGGATACAGCAGGGGACAGAGCGGGACACAGAGTGGACACAGAGGGACACAGCGAGAAACAGCGGTGACAAAGCAGGGACACAGCAGGACACAGCGGGGACACAGCGGGGACGCAGCGGGGGACACAGCGGGACACAGCTAGACACAGTGGTAACAAAGCTGGGACACAGCGGGACACAGTGGGACACAGCTGGACACAGCGGGAGACACAACGGGACAAAGTGGGGGATAGAGTGGGACACAGAGGGCCACAAAGCCGGAGACACAGCGGGACACAGCGGGGGACACAGCGGGACACTGTGGGACACAGTGGGGACAGAGAGGGACACAGTGGGGACACATCGGGGACACAGCGGGGACACAGCAGGGACACAGCGGGACACAGCGGGGACACAGCTGGGACGCAGTGGGGGACACAGCGGGACACAGCCAGACACAGCGGTAACAAAGCTGGGACACAGCAGGACACAGCGGGGGACACAGCAGGGACACAGCGGGACACAGCGGTGGTCATAGGGAGGACTCAGCGGGTCACAGGCGGACAAAGCGGAGACACAGGGGTGACACAGATGGGGACACAGTGGGACACAGCAGGGGACACAGCGGGACACAGCGGGACACAGTGGGACACAGCGGGACACAGCGGGACACAGCGGTGACACAGCGGGGGACACAGCGTGGACAAAGCGGGACACAGCATGGACACAGTGGGGACAGAGCGGGACACAGCGGGACACAGTGGAGACAAAGAGGGACACAGCGGGGACACAGCTGGGACACAGCGGGACACAGTGGGGGACACAGTGGGGATACAGCCGGGACACTGGGGTACACAGCGGGACAGAGCGGGGACACAGCGGGACACAGTGGGACACAGCTGGACACAGCGGGAGACACAATGGGACAAAGCGGGGGACAGAGCCGGACACAGAGGGGCACAAAACCGGAGACACAGCGGGACACAGCGGGAGACACAGCGGGACACTGCGGGACACAGTGGGGACAGAGAGGGACACAGTGGGGACACAGCTGGGACACAGCGGGACACAGCGGGACACAGTGGGACTCAGCGGGGGACACAGAGGGACACAGCGGGGGACATAGATGCGGACACAGCGGGACACACCAGGACACAGCAGGACACAGCTGGGGACACAGCGGGGACACAGCGGGACACAGCAGGGACACAGCGGACAAAGCGGGGGTCATAGCGAGGACACAGCGGGTCACAGGAGGACAAAGCGGAGACACGGGGGGACACAGCTGGGAACACAGTGGGACACAGCAGCGGACACAGCGGGACACAGCGGGACACAGCGGGAAACATCGGGACACAGCGGGACACAGCGTGGACACAGTGGCGGACAGCGGGGTCACAGCGGGGACACAGCGGGGACAGAGCGGGGACAAAGACGGGGACAGCAGGGAGACACAGCGGGACACAGTGGGACAGAGCGTGGACACAGCGGAACACAGCGGGGACACATAGGGGACACAGCCGGGACACAGGGGTACACAGCAGGACAGAGCGGGGACTCAGCGGGACACAGTGGGACACAGCTGGACACAGCAGGATACACAACGGGACACAGCGGGGACAGAGCGGGACACAAAGGGGGACAAAGAGGGAGACACAGCGGGACACAGCGGGGGACACAGTGGGACACTGCGGGACACAGTGGGGACAGAGAGGACACAGCAGGGACACAGCCGAGGACACAACGGGGGACAAAGCGAGACACCACGGGACACAGCGGGACACAGCGGGGCACAACGGGGGTCACAGCGCGGACACAGCGGGACACAACGGGGGACACAGCGAGGACATAGCGGGATACAGCGGGAGACACTGCGGGACACAGCGGGACACATCGGGGACACAGCGGGGACATAGCGGGACACAGCGGGGGTCATAGCGGGACACTGCAGGACACAGTGGGGAAACTGCGGGGGATAGCGGGGACACATGGGGACACAGCGGGGGACAGCGGGGACATAGCAGGACACAATGGGACACAGCGGGGCACAGCGGGGGAAAGCGGGGACACAGCGTTACACAGTGAGGACACAGTGGGGAACAGCGGGGAACACAGCGTGATACAGCGGGGACACAGCGTTATACAGTGGGCCACAGCGGGGGACACAGTGGGACATAGCGGGACACAGAGGGACACAGCGAGAAACAGTGGTGACAAAGCAGGGACACAGCAGGACACAACGGGACACAGCGGGGGACATAAAGGCGGACACAGCGGGACACAGCGGGACACAGCGCGGGACACAGCGGGGACACAGTGGGACACAGCTGGGGACACAGCGGGGACACAGCGGGACACAGCGGGACACAGCGGGACACAGTGGTACATAGGGGGACACAGCAGGACACAGCCGGTGACACAGCGGGGACTCAGCGGGGGACACAGCCAGACACAGCCAGACACAGCGGTAACAGAGCTGGGACACAGCGGGGGACACAGCGGGGACACAGCCGGGGACAAAGCGAGACACCACGAGACACAGCGGGACACAGCGTGGACACAACGGGGGTCACTGCGCGGACACAGCGGGACACAACGGGGGACACAGCGAGGACATAGCGTGATACAGCGGGAGACACAACGGGACACAGCGGAGACAGAGCGGGACACTGCGGGACACAGTGGGGACAGAGCGGGACACAGCAGGACACAGCTGGGGACACAGCGGGGACACAGCGGGACACAGCGGGACACAGCGGGACACAGTGGGACACAGGAGGACACAGCAGGAGACAGTCGGGGACACAGCGGGGACGCAGCGGGGGACACAGCGGGACACAGCCAGACACAGCGGTAACAGAGCTGGGACACAGTGGAACACAGCGGGACACAGTGGACACAGAGGGACACAGCGAGAAACAGCGGTGACAAAGCAGGGACACAGCAGGACACAGCGGGGACACATCGGGGATGAAGCGGAGGACACAGCGGGACACAGCTAGACACAGTGGTAACAAAGCTGGGACACAGCGGGACACAGCGGGACACAGTGGGACACAGCTGGGGACACAGCGGGGACACAGCGGGACACAGCGGGACACAGCGGGACACAGCGGGACACACTGGGACTCAGCGGGGACACAGAGGGGACACAGCAAGGACACTGCGGGGGACAGAGCAGGACACAGCGGGACAAAGCGGAGACAAAGCGGGACACAGCGGGGACACAGCGGGGACACAGCGGGACACAATGGGACTCAGCGGGGCACACAGAGGGACACAGCGGGGGACATAGAGGCGGACACAGCGGGACACACAAGGACACAGCGGAACACAGCTGGGCACACAGCGGGGACACAGCGGGACACAGCGGGGACACAGCGGACACAGCGGGGGTCATAGAGAGGACACAACAGGTCACAGGAGGACAAAGCGGAGACACAGGCGGGACACTGCTGGGGACACAGTGGGACAGACCAGGGGACACAGTGGGACACAGCGTGACACAGTGGGGACACAGCGGGGGACACAGCGAGGACACAGCGGGAAACAGCGTGGACACAGCGGCGGACAGCGGGGACACAGCGGGACACAGCGGGGACACAGAGGGGACAAAGACGGGGACAGCAGGGAGACACATCGGGACACAGTGGGACACAGCGGGGACACAGCGGAACACAGCGGGGGACACAGAGGGGATACAGCTGGGACACAGGGGTACACAGCAGGACAGAGCGGGGACACAGCGGGACACAGTGGGACACAGCTGGACACAGTGGGAGACACAATGGGACAAAGCGGGGGACAGAGCGGGACACAGAGGGGCACAAAGCCGGAGACACAGCGGGACACAGCGGGGCACACAGCGGGACACTGCGGGAAACAGTGGGGACAGAGAGGGACACAGTAGGGACACATCGGGGACACAACGGGGACACAGCAGGGACACAGCGGGGACACAGCTGGGAGGCAGTGGGGGACACAGCGGGACACAGCCAGACACAGCGGTAACACAGCGGTAACAAAGCTGGGCCACAGCAGGACACAGCGGGGGACACAGCGGGGACACAGTGGGACACAGCGGTGGTCATAGTGAGGACACAGCGGGTCACAGGAGGAGAAAACGGAGACACAGGGGGGACACAGCTGGGGACACAGTGGGACACAGCAGGGGACACAGCGGGACACAGCGGGACACAGCGTGACACAGCGGGGACACAGCGGGGGACACAGCGTGGACACAGCAGGACACAGCGTGGACACAGTGGGGACACAGCAGGACACAGCGGAGACAAAGAGGGACACAGCGGGGACACAGCTGGGACACAGCGGGACACAGCGGGACACAGTGGGACTCAGCGGGGGACACAGAGGGACACAGCGGAGGACATAGATGCGGACACAGCGGGACACACCGGGACACAGCGGGACACAGCTGGGGACACAGCGGGGACACAGCGGGACACAGCGGGGACACAGCGGGACACAGGAAGGACATAGCGGGGGACACAGCGGGACACAGCCGGTACAGAGCAGGGACAAAGCAGGACACAGCGGAGGACACAGCAGGGCACACAGCGGGGGACACAGCGGGACACAGTGGGGGACACAGTGGGGCACAAAGAGGCAGACACAGCAGGACAGAGCGGGATACATCGGAGACACAGCGGGGACACAGCGGGGGACACAGCAGGACGCAGCGGGGGACACAGCGGGGACACAGCGGGACAAAGCAAGGACCCAGCGGGACGCAGCGGGACACAGCAGGGGACACAACGGGTTACAGAAGTCACACAGTGGGACACAGCGGGACACCGCAGACACAGCAGGGACATATCGGGGGACACAGCAGGACACAGCCGAGACACAGCAGGGACACAGCAGGAAACAGCGAAGGATACAGCAGGGGAGACAGCGGGGGACAAAGCGGGACACAGCGGGACACAGCGGGGGACACAGCAGTGGACACAGCGGGACACAGCGGGGGACACAGCGAGGACACAGCAGGACACTTCGTGGACACAGCGTGGACACAGCGGGGACACAGCGGGACACAGTAGGGGAGTGCAGGGACACAGAGGGACACAGCGGGACACAGCGGGGACACAGCGGGACACAGTCAGGACAGAGCAGGGACACAGCAGGACACAGCGGAGGACACAGCAGGGGACACAGCGGGGGACACAGCGGGACACAGCGGGACACACTGGGGGACACAGCGGGGGACAAAGAGGCAGACACAGCAGGACAGAGCAGGACACATCAGGGACACAGCGGGGATACAGCAGGACACAGCGGAGACCCACCGGGACACAGCGGGGCACAGCGGGGTTACAGCGAGGACACAGTGGGACACAGCGGGACACAGCGGGAGACACAGCAGTGGACACAGCGGGGGACAGCGGGGACACAGCGGTACACAGCGGGACACAGCGGTGACACAGCGGGGACAAAGCGGGGGACAGCAGGGAGACACAGCGGGACACGGTGGGACACAGCGGGGACACAGCGGTACACAGCGGGACACAGCGGGGACACAGCGGGACACAGTTGGACACAGCGGAAGACACAACGGGACACAGCGGGGGACAGAGCGGGACACAGCAGGGGACAAAGCAGGAGACACAGCGGGACACAGCGGGGGACACAGCGGGACACTGGGGGACACAGTGGGGACAGAGAGGGACACAGCGTGCACACCGCGGAGGACACAGCGGGGGACAAAGTGAGACACCACCGGACACAGCGGGGACACAACTGGGACACAGCGGGGACACAGGGAGGACACAGCAAGGACACAGCGGGGACACAGCGGGGACACAACGGGGACACAGCAAGGACACAGGGGGGGACACAGCGGGACACAGCGGGACACAGTGGGGACACAGCAGGACACAGCGGGACAAAGTGGGACTCAGTGGGGGACACAGCGGGACACAGCAAGGACATAGCAGGGGACACAGCGGGGACACAGTGTGGGACACAGCGGGACACAGAAAGGACATAGCGGGGGACACAGCGGGACACAACCGGGACACAGCAGGGACACAGCGGGACACAGCGGAGCACACAGCAGGGGACAAAGCGGGGGACACAGCGGGACACAGCGGGGACCCAGCGGGACACAGCGGGACACAGCGGGGACAAAGTGAGAACAGAGCGGGACACAGCGTCGACACAGCGGGGACACAGCGGGACACAGCGTGGTGAGTGGGGACACAGAGGGACACAGCGGGACACAGCAGGGACACAGCGGGGACACAGCGGGGACAATGCGGGGGACAGCAGGGAGACACAGCAGGACACAGTGGGGCACAGCGGGGACACAGCGGGGACACAGCGGTACACAGCGGGACACAGCGGGGACACAGCGGGACACAGCGGGAGACACAACGGGACACAGCGGGGGACAAAGCGGGACACAGCTTGGGACAAAGCAGGAGACACAGCGTGACACATAGGGGGACACAGCAGTGGACACAGCAGGACACAGCGGGTGACACAGCGAGGGCACAGCAGGACACATTCTGGACACAGCGTGGACACAGCGGGGACACAGCGGGACACAGTGGGGGAGTGCGAGGACACAGAGGGACACAGCGGGACACAGCGGGGACACACCGGGGACACAGCGGGGGACGGCAAGCACACAGCGGGACACAGCAGGACACAGGGGGACACAGCAGGACACAGCGGGGAACACAGCGGGGGACGCAGCGGGGGACAAAGCACGGACACAGCGGGACATAGTGGGAACCCAGCGGGACAAAGCGGGGGACACAGCGGGGGAAACACCAGGATACAGAGGGGAACACAGCGGGACACAGCGGGACACAGCAAGGACATAGCGGGGGACACAGCGGGACACAACCGGGACACAGCAGGGACACAGCATGACACAGCGGAGGACACAGCAGGGGACACAGCGGGGACACAGCGGGACAAAGCGGGACACAGCGGGACACAGTGGGGGACACAGCGGGGGACAAAGAACTGGATACAGCAGGACAGAGCGGGACACGTCGGGGACACAGTGGGGACAAAGCGGGACACAGCAGGGACCCAGCGGGACCCAGCGGGACACAGCAGGACACAGCAGGTTGAGTGGGGACACAGAGGGACACAGCGGGACACAGCGGGGACACAGCGGGACACAGCGGGGACAAAGTGAGAACAGAGCGGGACACCGCGTCGACACAGCGGGGACATAGCGAGGACACAGCGGGACACAGCGGGACACATTGGGGGACACAGCGGGGGACAGCGGGGACACAGGGGGACACGGCGGGACACAGCGGGGACACAGCGGGGACAAAGCGGGGGACAGCAGGGAGACACAGCGGGACAAAGCGGGACACATCGGGGACACAGGGGGACACAGCGGGGAACACAGCGGGGACACAGCGGGGACACAGCGGTACACAGCGGGACACAGCGGGGACACAGTGGGACACAGCTGGACACAGCGGGAGACACTACGGGACATAGTGGGTGACAGAGAGGGACACAGCGGGGGACAAAGCGGGAGACACAGCGGGACACAACGGGGGACACAGCGGGACACAGCGGGACAGAGGGGGACACAGTGGGGACAGAGGTACACAGCGGGGACACAGCACAGAACACAGCGGGGGACAAAGTGATACACCACGGGACACAGCGGGACACAGCGGCGACACAATGGGGACACAGCGGGGACACAGCGGGGACACAGCAAGGACACAGCGGGGGACAGAGCGGGACACAGCGGGACACAGCGGGGACAGAGCGGGACACAGCGGAGACACAGAGGGGACACAGAGGGGACACAGCGGGACACAGCGGGACAAAGTGGGACTCAGTGGGCAACACAGCGGGACACAGCAGGGGACATAGAGGCGGATACAGGGGAACACAGCGGGGACACAGCGGGAAATAGCGGGGGTCATAGCAAGGACACATCGGGACACAGGAGAACCAAGCGGGGACACAGTGGGGACACAGCAGGGGCCACAAAGAGACACAGCAGGGGACACAGCGGGACACAGCGCGACACAGCGGGGACACAGCAGGGGACACAGCGGGACATAGCTGGGACACAGCAGGACACAGTGGGGGACACAGCGGTGGACAAAGGGGCAGACACAGCAGGACAGAGCGGGACACATAGGGGAAACAGCGGGGACACAGTGAGACACAGCGGGGACCCAGCGGGATACAGTGGGGGACAGCAAGCACACAGGGGGACAGAGCGGGACAGAGCGGGATACAGCGGGCACACAGCGAGGACACAGCGGGACACAGCGGGACACAGCAGGGGGACACAGCAGTGGACACAGCGGGACACAGCGGGGGATACAGCGAGGACACAGCAGGACACAGCAGGACACAGCGTGGACACAGCGGGGGACAGCGGGGACACAGCGGGACACAGCGGGGACACAGCAAGGACAAAGCGGGGGACAGCAGGGAGACACAGCGGGACACAGCGGGACACAGCGGGGACACAGCAAGGACAAAGCGGTACACAACGGGACACAGCGAGGACACAGCGGGACTCAGCTGGACACAGTGGGAGACACAATGGGACACAGCGGGGTACAGAGCGGAACACAGCAGGGGAAAAAGCGGGAGAAACAGCGGGACACAGCGGGGACACAGTGGGGACACAGCGGGACACAGCGGGGACACAGCGGAGGACACAGCGGGGACACAGCGGGGACACAGCAAGGACACAGCGGGGTACTCAGCGGGACACAGTGGGACACAGTGGGGACACAGCAGGACACAGCGGAGACACAGCGGGGATACAGCAAAACACAGCGGGACACAGCGGGACACAGTGTGACTCAGTGGGGGACACAGCGGGACACAGCGGGGACAAAGTGTGAACAGAGCGGGACACAGCGTTGACAGAGTGGGGACACAGCGGGACACAGTGGACACAGCCGGGACATATCGGGGGACACAGCAGGACACAGCCAGGACACAGAAGGGACACAGAAGGGACACAGCAGGAAACAGCGGAGGATACAGCAGGGGACACAGCGGGGGACAAAGCGGGACACAGCAGAACACAGCGGGACACAGTGCGGACACAAGGGGACCCAGCGGGTTCCCAGCGGGACAGAGCGGGACACAGCGGGGACAAAGTGAGAACAGAGCAGGACACAGCGTCGACACAGTGGGGACACAGCGGGACACAGCGGGGGACAGCAAGCACACAGCGGGACACAGCGGGACACAGCGGGGGACAAAGCGGAGACACAGCGGGACAAAGCGGGAACCAAGCGGGATACAGCGGGGGACACAGCGGGGGACACACTGGGATACAGCAGTCACACAGCGGGACACAGCGGGACACAGCGGGACACAGCAAGGACATAGCGGGGGACACAGCGGGACACAGCCGGGACACAGCAGAGACACAGCAGGACACAGCGGAGGACACAGCAAGGGACACAGAGGGGGACACAGCGTGGACACAGCGGGACACAGAGGGGACCCAGGGGGACAGAGTGAGACACAGCGGGGACAAAGTGAGAACAGAGCAGGACACAGCGTCGACAAAGCGGGGACACAGCGGGACACAACAGGGTGAGCAGGGACACAGAGGGACACATCGGGACACAGCAGGGACACAGCGAGGACACAGCGGGACACAGTGGGACACAGTGGGGGACACAGCAGTGGACACAGCGGGACAATGCAGGGGACACAGCGAGGACACCGCAGGACACAGCGTGGACACAGTGGGGGACAGCGGGGACACAGCGGGACACGGCTGGACACAGCGGGGACACAGCGGGGACAAAGCGGGGGACAGCAGGGAGATACAACGGGACACAGCAGGACACAGCGGGGACACAGCGGGACACAGCGGGGAACACAGCGTGGACACAGCGGGGACACAGCGGTACACAGCGGGACACAGCGGAGGCACAGAGGGACACAGCTGGACACAGCGGGAGACACAATGGGACACAGCTGGGGACAGAGCGGGACACATCGGGGGACAAAGCGGGAGAAACGGCGGGACAGAGCGGGGGACTCAGCGGGACACAGTGGGGACACAGAGGAGGACTCAGCGGGGGACAAAGCGAGACACCAAGGGACACAGCAGGACACAGCGGGACACAACGTGA
>NW_012285734.1:0-11317 GCF_000151885.1 Dipodomys ordii
TCACACTGGGACACAGCGGGACACAGCGCGACACAGCAGAGACACAGTGGGGACTCAGCGGGGACACAGCAGGGACACAGCGGGGGACAAAGAGGCGGACACAGCGGGACACAGCGGGACACATTGGGGACACAGCAGGAACACAGCGGGACACAGCGGGGAACCAGCGGGACACAGCTGGACACAGCGGGGACAAAGTGAGAACAGAGCTGGACACAGCGTCGACCCAGCGGGGACACAGCAGGACACAGTGGGGGAGAGCGGGGACACAGAGGGACACAGCGGGGACACAGCGGGGACAAAGCGAGGACACAGCGGGACACAGCAGGGCCAAGGCAGTGGAACCAACGGGACACAGTGGGAGACACAGTGGGACACAGCGGGACACAGCGCGACACAGCGGAGACATAGCAGGGGACACAGCGAGGACACAGCGGGACACACAATGTACACATCGGGGGACGGAGGGGACACAGCGGGATACAGCGGGACACAGCGGGGACACAGCGGGGACAAAGCTTGGGACAGCATGGAGACACAGCGGGACACAACAGGACACAGCGGGGACACAGCAGGGACACAGAGGGACACAGCGGGGGACATACAGGCGGACAAATCGGGACACAGCGTGACACAGCTGTGGACACAGCGGCGACACAAGGGGACACAGCGTGGACACAGCGGGGGACAAAGTGCGGACATAGCGGGACACAATGGGGGACACAGCGAGGACACAGCGGGATACAGTGGGAAACACAGCGGGAGACAGCAGGACAAAACGGGACACAGCGGGACACTGCAGGGGACAGCGGGGACACAGCGGGGACACAGCGGTGACACAGTGGAACAGAGCGGGGACACAGCGGGACACAGTGGGACACAGCTGGACACAGGGGGAGACACAACGGGACACAGCGGGGATAGAGCGGGACACAGAGGGGGACAAAGCGGGAGAAACAGCGGGACACAGCGGGGACACAGCGGGACACAGCGGAGACACAGCGGGGACACAGCAGGACACAGCGGGACACAGCGGGACACAGCGGGGACACAGCGGGACACAGCGGAGACACAACAGGACACAGCGGGACACAGAGCGGAAACATCGGGGACACAGCGGGGACACAGCGGGGACTCAGCAACGACACAGCGGGGGACACAGCGGGACACAGCGGGTGACACAGCGGGGGACAAAGAGACGGACACAGCGGGACACAGCGGGGACACAGCAGGGACACAGCGGGACACAGCGGGGACCCAGCGGGACACAGCTGGACACAGCGGGGACAAAGAGAGAACAGAGCGGGACACAGCGTCGACACAGCGGGACACAGCAGGACACAGCGGGGGAGAGCGGAGACACAGAGGGAAACAGCGGGACACAGCGGGGACACAGCGAGGACACAGCGGGACACAGCGGGGCCAAGGCAGTGGACACAACGGGACACAGCGGGAGACAAAGCGGGACACAGCGCGACACAGCGAGGACACAGCGGGACACACAATGTTCACATCGGGGGACAGCGGGGACACAGCGGGACACAGCGGGACACAGCGGGGACACAGCGGGGACAAACCATGGGACAGCAGGGAGACACAGCGGGACACAGCGGGACACAGCGGGGACACAGCGGGACATAGCGGGGACACAGCGGTACACAGAGGGACACAGGGGGGACACAGCTGGACACAGCGGGAGACACAGCAGGACACAGCGGGGGACACACCGGGACACAGTGGGGACAGAGCGGTACACAGCGGGGACACAGCAGAGGACACAGTGAGGGACAAAGCGAGAAACCACGGGACACAGCGGGGACTCAGCGTGGACACAGTGGGGACCAGCAAGGACACAGCGGGGGACACAGCGGGACACAGCGGGGGACAAAGCAGCAACACAGCAGGACACAGCGGGGACACAGCGGGGACACAGCGGGGACACAGCGGGACACAGCGGGACTCAGCAGTACACAGTGGGACACAGCGGGGGACACAGCAGGACACAGCGGAGGACATAGAGGCGGACAAAGCGGGACACAGCGGGACACAGCGGGGGACACAGCGGGGGACAAAGCGCGGAAACAGCGGGACACAGCGGGACACAGCGGGGACACAGCGGGGGACAAAGCGCGGACACAGCGGGACACAACGGGGGACACAGCGAGAACACAGCGGGATACAGCGGGGGACACAGCGGGACACAGCAGGACAAAACGGGTCACAGCGGGGCACTGCGGGGGACAGCGGGGACACAGCGGGGACACAGCGGGGACACAGCTGTACAGAGCGGGGACACAGCGGGACACAGTGGGACACAGCTGGACACAGCTGGAGACACAACGGGACACAGCAGGGGACAGAGAGGGACACAGCGGGGGACACAGCAGGACACTGCAGGACACAGTGGGGACAGAGGAGGACACAGCGGGGACACAGCGGAGGACACAGCGGGGGACAAAGCGAGACACCACGGGACACAGCGGGACACAGCGGGGACATAGCGGGGACACAGGGTGGACACAGGGTGGACACAGCAGGACACAACGGGACACATCGGGGACACAGCGGGGACACAGGGGGACACAGCAGGCACACAGCGGGATACAGCGGGGGACAGAGCGGGACACAGAGTGGACACA
The DNA here is from genome assembly GCF_000151885.1 of Dipodomys ordii. Lineage (NCBI taxonomy): Eukaryota > Metazoa > Chordata > Mammalia > Rodentia > Heteromyidae > Dipodomys > Dipodomys ordii. Next base: position 2,640 of record NW_012285734.1, read on the forward strand.
GAGGGACACAGCGAGAAACAGCGGTGACAAAGCAGGGACACAGCAGGACACAGCGGGGACACAGCGGGAACGCAGCGGGGGACACAGCGGGACACAGCTAGACACAGTGGTAACAAAGCTGGGACACAGCGGGACACAGCGGGACACAGTGGGACACAGCTGGGGACACAGTGGGGACACAGCGGGACACAGCGGGACACAGCGGGACACAGCGGGACACACTGGGACTCAGCGGGGACACAGAGGGGACACAGCAAGGACACTGCGGGGGACAGAGGAGGACACAGAGGGACACAGCGGAGACAAACCGGGACACAGCGGGGACACAGCGGGACACAGGGGGACACAATGGGACTCAGCGGGGGACACAGAGGGACACAGCGGGGGACATAGAGGCGGACACAGCGGGACACACCAGGACACAGCGGAACACAGCTGGGGACACAGCGGGGACACAGCGGGACACAGAGGGGACACAGCGGACACAGCGGGGGTCATAGAGAGGACACAGCGGTCACAGGAGGACAAAGCGGAGACACAGGGGGGACACTGCTGGGGACACAGTGGGACAGAGCAGGGGACACAGCGGGACACAGCGGGACACAGCGGGGGACACAGCGGGACACAGCGGGGGACACAGCGGGGATACAGCCGGGACACAGGGGTACACAGCGGGACAGAGCGGGGACACAGCGGGACACAGTGGGACACAGCTGGACACAGTGGGAGACACAACGGGACCAAACGGGGGACAGAGCGGGACACAGAGGGGCACAAAGCCGGAGACACAGCGGGACACAGCGGGGGACACAGCGGGACACTGCGGGACACAGTGGGGACAGAGAGGGACACAGTGGGGACACATCGGGGACACAGCGGGGACACAGCAGGGACACAGCAGGACACAGCGGGGACACAGCTGGGACGCCGTGGGGGACACAGCGGGACACAGCCAGACACAGCGGGGACACAGCGGGGGACAAAGCGCGGACACAGTGGGACACAACGGGGGACACAGCGAGAACACAGCGCGATACAGCGGGGACACAGCGGGACACAGCAGGACAAAACGGGTCACAGCGGGGCACTGCGGGGGACAGCGTGGACACAGCGGCGGACAGTGGGGACACAGCGGGACAAAGCGGGGACACAGCGCAGACAAAGACGGGGACAGCAGGGAGACACATCGGGACACAGTGGGACACAGCGGGGACACAGCGGAACACAGCGGGGCTAAGGCAGTGGACACAACGGGACACAGCGGGAGACACCGCGGGACACAGTGCGACACAGCGGAGACACAGCGGGTGACACAGCGAGGACACAGCGGGACACACAATGTACACATCGGGGGACAGCGGGGACACAACGGGACACAGCGGGACACAGCGGGGCACATAGTGGGGACACAGCGGGACCCAGTGGGGACACAGCGGAGGACACAGCGCGGACACAGCGGGACACAAAAGGGGACACAGCGAGGACATAGCATGATACAGCGGGAGACACAGCGGGGACACAGCGGGACACAGCAGGCACACAGCGGGATACAGCGGGGGATAGAGCGGGACACAGAGTGGACACAGAGGGACACAGTGAGAAACAGCGGTGACAAAGCAGGGACACAGCAGGACACAGCGGGGACACAGCAGGGACGCAGCGGGGGAAACAGCGGGACAAAGCTAGACACAGTGGTAACAAAGCTGGGACACAGCGGGACACAGCGGGACACAGCGGGACACAGTGGGACACAGCTGGGGACACAGCGGGGGACATAGAGGCAGACACAGCGGGACACAGAGGGACACAGCGGGGACACAGCAGGACACAGCGGGGACACAATGGGCACACAACGGGACTCAGGAGGACACAGTGGGACTCAGCGGGGGACACAGCGGGACACAGCGGGACACAACGGGGACACAGCTGGGACACAGCGGGACACAGCAGGGACACAGCGGGATACAGCGGGGGACAGAGCGGGACACAGCGTGGACACAGAGGGACACAGCGAGAAACAGCGTTGACAAAGCGGGGACACAGCGGGACACAACGGGGACACAGCTGGGACACAGCGGGACACAGCAGGGACACAGCGGGATACAGCGGGGGACAGAGCTGGACACAGTGTGGACACAGAGGGACACAGCGAGAAACAGCGTTGACAAAGCGGGGACACAGCAGGACACAGCGGGTACACAGCGGCGGACACAGCGGGACACAGCCAGATACAGCGGTAACACAGCTGGGACACAGCGGGACACAGCGGGACACAGCGGGACACAGTGGGGACACAGCGGGGACACAGCGGGACACAGCGGGACTCAGCGGGGACACAGAGGGGCACAGCAATGACACTGCGGGGGACACAGCGGGACACAGCGAAGACACAGCGGGACACAGCAGGACACAGCGGGACACAGCGGGACACAGCGGGGACACAGCAGGACACAGCAGGAACACAGCGGGAACACAGGGGGACACAGCGGTGGACACAGCAGGGGACACAGCAGGGGAGAGCGGGGACACAGAGGGACACAGCAGGACACAGCGGGACTCAGCGGAGGACACAGCGGGACACAGCGGGGGACATAGAGGTGGACAAAGCGGGACACAGTGGGACACAGGGGGACACAGTGGGGGACACAGCGGGGGACAAAGCGCGGACACAGCGGGACACAGCGGGACACAGCGGGGACACAGCGGGGGACAAAGCGGGGACACAGCGGGACACAGCGAGAACACAGCACGATACAGCGGGGGACACAGCGGGACACAGAAGGACAAAACGGGTCACAGCGGGGCACTGCGGGGGACAGCGTGGACACAGCGGCAGACAGCGGGGACACAGCGGGACACAGCGGGGACACAGCGCAGACAAAGCGTGGGACAGCAGGGAGACACAGCGGGACACAGCGCGACACAGCAGAGACACAGCGGGGGACACAGCGAGGACACAGCGGGACACACAATGTACACATCGGGGGACAGCGGGGACACAGCGGGACACAGCGGGGCACATAGCGGGGACACAGCAGGACCCAGCGGGGACACAGCGGAGGACACAGCGCGGACACAGCGGGACACAACAGGGGACACAGCGAGGACATAGCGTGATACAGCGGGAGACACAGCAGGACACAGCGGGACACATCAGGGACACAGCGGGGACACAGCGGGACACAGCAGGCACACAGCGGGATACAGCAGGGGACAGAGCAGGACACAGAGTGGACACAGAGGGACACAGCAAGAAACAGCGGTGACAAAGCAGGGACACAGCAGGACACAGCGGGGACACAGTGGGGATGCAGCGGGGGACACAGCAGGACACAGCTAGACACAGTGGTAACAAAGCTGGGACACAGCGGGACACAGCGGGACAAAGTGGGACACAGCTGGGGCCACAGCGGGGACACAGCGGGACACAGCGGGACACAGCGGGACACACTGGGACTCAGCGGGGACACAGAGGGGACACAGCAAGGACACTGCGGGGGACAGAGCAGGACACAGAGGGACACAGCGGAGACAAACCGGGACTCAGCGGGGGACACAGAGGGACACAGCGGGGGACATAGAGGCGGACACAGTGGGACACACCAGGACACAGCGGAACACAGCTGGGGACACAGCGGGGACACAGCGGACACAGCGGGGGTCATAGAGAGGACACAGCGGGTAACAGGAGGACAAAGCGGAGACACAGGGGGGACACTGCTGGGGACACAGTGGGACAGAGCAAGGGACACAGCGGGACACAGCAGGGGACACAGCGGGACACAGCGGGGGACATAGCGGGGATACAGCCGGGGCACAGGGGTACACAGCGGGACAGAGCGGGGACACAGCAGGACACAGCGCGACACAGCGGGGACACAGCGGGGACAAAGCGTGGGACAGCAGGGAGACACAGCGGGACACAGCAGGACACAGCGGGGACACAGCGGGACATAGCGGGGACACAGCGGTACACAGAGGGACACAGGGGGGACACAGCTGGACACAGCGGGAGACACAGCAGGACACAGCGGGGGACACACCGGGACACAGTGGGGACAGAGCGGTACACAGCGGGGACACAGCAGAGGACACAGCGAGGGACAAAGCGAGACACCACGGGACACAGCAGGGACTCAGCGTAGACACAGTGGGGACCAGCAAGGACACAGCGGGGGACACAGCGGGACACAGCGGGGGACAAAGCAGCAACACAGCAGGACACAGCGGGGACACAACGGGGACACAGCGGGGACACAGCGGGACTCAGCAGTACACAGTGGGACTCAGTGGGGGACACAGCGGGACACAGCGGAGGACATAGAGGCGGACAAAGCGGGACACAGCGGGACACAGCGGGGGACACAGCGGGGGACAAAGCACGGAAACAGCGGGACACAGCGGGACACAGCGGGACACAGCGGGACACAGCGGGGACAAAGCGGGGACACAGCGGGACACAGCGGGACTCAGCGGGGACACAGAGGGGCACAGCAATGACACTGCGGGGGACACAGCGGGACACAGCGAAGACACAGCGGGACACAGCAGGACTCAGCGGGACACAGCGGGACACAGCGGGGACACAGCAGGACACTGCAGGAACACAGCGGGGACACAGCAGGACACAGCTGGACACAGCGGGGACAAAGAGAGAACAGAGCGGGACACAGCAGGGACACAGCAGGACACAGCGGGAGAGAGCGGGGACACAGAGGGACACAGCGGGACACAGCGGGGACACAGCGAGGACACAGCGGGACACAGCGGGACACAGCGGGGCCAAGGCAGTGGACACAACGGGACACAGCGGGAGACACAGCGGAAGACACAGCGGGATACAGCGCGACACAGCGAGGACACAGCGGGACACACAATGTTCACATCGGGGGACAGTGGGGACACAGCGGGACACAGCGGGACACAGTGGGGGACAGCGGGGACACAGCGTGGGACAGCAGGGAGATACAGCGGGGACACAGCGGGGACAAAGCGTGGGACAGCAGGGAGATACAGCGGGACACAGCGGGACACAGCGGGGACACAGCGGGACACAGCGGGGACACAGCGGTACACAGAGAGTCACAGCGGGGACACAGCTGGACACAGCGGGAGACACAGCAGGACACAGCGGGGGACACACCGGGACACAGTGGGGACAGAGCGGTACACAGCGGGGACACAGCAGAGGAAACAGCGAGGGAAAAAGCGAGACACCATGGGACACAGCGGGGACACAACATGGACACAGTGGGGACCAGCAAGGACACAGCGGGGGACACAGCGGGACACAGCGGGGGACAAAGCAGCGACACAGCAGGACACAGCGGGGACACAGCGGGGACACAACGGGACACAGCGGGACTCAGCAGGACACAGTGGGACTCATCGGAGGACACAGCGGGACACAGCGGGGGACATAGAGGCGGACAAAGCGGGACACAGTGGGACACAGCGGGACACAGTGGGGGACACAGCGGGGGACAAAGCGCGGACACAGCGGGACACAGCGGGACACAGCGGGGACACAGCGGGGGACAAAGCGGGGACACAGCGGGACACAGCGAGAACACAGCGCGATACAGCGGGGGACACAGCGGGACACAGCAGGACAAAACGGGTCACAGCGGGGCACTGCGGGGGACAGCGTGGACACAGCGGCGGACAGCGGGGACACAGCGGGACACAGCGGGGACACAGCGCAGACAAAGCGTGGGACAGCAGGGAGACACAGCGGGACACAGCGCGACACAGCAGAGACACAGCGGGGGACACAGCGAGGACACAGCGGGACACACAATGTACACATCGGGGGACAGCGGGGACACAGCGGGACACAGCGGGGCACATAGCGGGGACACAGCAGGACCCAGCGGGGACACAGCGGAGGACACAGCGCGGACACAGCGGGACACAACAGGGAACACAGCGAGGACATAGCGTGATACAGCGGGAGACACAGCAGGACACAGCGGGACACATCAGGGACACAGCGGGGACACAGCGGGACACAGCAGGCACACAGCGGGATACAGCAGGGGACAGAGCAGGACACAGAGTGGACACAGAGGGACACAGCAAGAAACAGCGGTGACAAAGCAGGGACACAGCAGGACACAGCGGGGACACAGTGGGGATGCAGCGGGGGACACAGCGGGACACAGCTAGACACAGTGGTAACAAAGCTGGGACACAGCGGGACACAGTGGGACACAGCTGGACACAGCGGGAGACACAACGGGACAAAGTGGGGGATAGAGTGGGACACAGAGGGCCACAAAGCCGGAGACACAGCGGGACACAGCGGGGGACACAGCGGGACACTGTGGGACACAGTGGGGACAGAGAGGGACACAGTGGGGACACATCGGGGACACAGCGGGGACACAGCAGGGACACAGCGGGACACAGCGGGGACACAGCTGGGACGCAGTGGGGGACACAGCGGGACACAGCCAGACACAGCGGTAACAAAGCTGGGACACAGCAGGACACAGCGGGGGACACAGCAGGGACACAGCGGGACACAGCGGTGGTCATAGGGAGGACTCAGCGGGTCACAGGAGGACAAAGCGGAGACACAGGGGTGACACAGCTGGGGACACAGTGGGACACAGCAGGGGACACAGCGGGACACAGCGGGACACAGTGGGACACAGCGGGACACAGCGGGACACAGCGGTGACACAGCGGGGGACACAGCGTGGACAAAGCGGGACACAGCATGGACACAGTGGGGACAGAGCGGGACACAGCGGGACACAGTGGAGACAAAGAGGGACACAGCGGGGACACAGCTGGGACACAGCGGGACACAGCGGGACACAGTGGGGTACACAGCGGGGATACAGCCGGGACACTGGGGTACACAGCGGGACAGAGCGGGGACACAGCGGGACGCAGTGGGACACAGCTGGACACAGCGGGAGACACAACGGGACAAAGTGGGGGACAGAGCCGGACACAGAGGGGCACAAAGCCGGAGACACAGCGGGACACAGCGGGGGACACAGCGGGACACTGCGGGACACAGTGGGGACAGAGAGGGACACAGTGGGGACACATCGGGGACACAGCGGGGACACAGCAGGGACACAGCAGGACACAGCGGGGACACAGCTGGGACGCAGTGGGGGACACAGCGGGACACAGCCAGACACAGCGGGGACACAGCGGGGGACAAAGCGCGGACACAGTGGGACACAACGGGGGACAGAGCGAGAACACAGCGCGATACAGCGGGGGACACAGCGGGACACAGCAGGACAAAACGGGTCACAGCGGGGCACTGCGGGGGACAGCGTGGACACAGCGGCGGACAGTGGGGACACAGCGGGACAAAGCGGGGACACAGCGGGGACAAAGACGGGGACAGCAGGGAGACACATCGGGACACAGTGGGACACAGCGGGGACACAGCGGAACACAGCGGGGCTAAGGCAGTGGACACAACGGGACACAGCGGGAGACACCGCGGGACACAGCGCGACACAGCGGAGACACAGCGGGTGACACAGCGAGGACACAGCGGGACACACAATGTACACATCGGGGGACAGCGGGGACACAACAGGACACAGCGGGACACAGCGGGGCACATAGCGGGGACACAGCGGGACCCAGTGGGGACACAGCGGAGGACACAGCGCGGACACAGCGGGACACAAAAGGGGACACAGCGAGGACATAGCATGATACAGCGGGAGACACAGCGGGGACACAGCGGGACACAGCAGGCACACAGCGGGATACAGCGGGGGACAGAGCGGGACACAGAGTGGACACAGAGGGACACAGCGAGAAACAGCGGTGACAAAGCAGGGACACAGCAGGACACAGCGGGGACACAGCAGGGACGCAGCGGGGGACACAGCGGGACACAGCTAGACACAATGGTAACAAAGCTGGGACACAGCGGGACACAGCGGGACACAGTGGGACACAGCTGGGGACACAGCGGGGGACATAGAGGCAGACACAGCGGGACACAGAGGGACACAGCGGGGACACAGCAGGACACAGCGGGGACACAGTGGGCACACAACGGGACTCAGGAGGACACAGTGGGACTCAGCGGGGGACACAGCGGGACACAGCGGGACACAACGGGGACACAGCTGGGACACAGCGGGACACAGCAGGGACACAGCGGGATACAGCGGGGGACAGAGCGGGACACAGCGTGGACACAGAGGGACACAGCAAGAAACAGCGTTGACCAAGCGGGGACACAGCAGGACACAGCGGGTACACAGCGGCGGACACAGCGGGACACAGCCAGATACAGCGGTAACACAGCTGGGACACAGCGGGACACAGCGGGACACAGCGGGACACAGCGGGGACACAGCGGGGACACAGCGGGACACAGCGGGACTCAGCGGGGACACAGAGGGGCACAGCAATGACACTGCGGGGGACACAGCGGGACACAGCGAAGACACAGCGGGACACAGCAGGACACAGCGGGACACAGCGGGACACAGCGGGGACACAGCAGGACACAGCAGGAACACAGCGGGGACACAGGGGGACACAGCGGGGACACAGCAGGGGACACAGCAGGGGAGAGCGGGGACACAGAGGGACACAGCAGGACACAGCGGGACTCAGCGGAGGACACAGCGGGACACAGCGGGGGACATAGAGGTGGACAAAGCGGGACACAGTGGGACACA
>NW_012285735.1:0-2249 GCF_000151885.1 Dipodomys ordii
ACGGGGGGACACAGCGGGGGACACAGCGCGGACACAACGGGACACAACGGGGGACACAGCGAGGACATAGCGGGATACAGCGGGAGACACAGCGGGACACAGCGGGACACATCGCGGACACAGCGGGGACACAGCGGGACACAGCAGGGACACAGCGGGATACAGCCGGGGACAGAGCGGGACACAGCGTGGGCACAGAGGGACACAGCGAGAACAGCGGTGACAAAGCGGGGACAAAGCAGGACACAGCGGGGTCACAGCAGGACACAACGGGGACACAGCGGGACACACCGGGACACAGCAGAACACAGTGGGACTCAGGGGGACACCGAGGGGACAAAGCAAGGACACTGCAGGGGACACAGCAGGCACACAGCGGGGAAACAGCGGAACACAGCGGGACACAGCGGGACACAGTGAGACACAGCGGGGTACACAGCGGGACACAGCGGGGGACATAGAGGCGGACACTGCGGGACACAGGAGGACAAAGCTGGGGACAGCGGGGGACACAGCGGGGACTCAGCGGGACACAGCGTGACACAGAGTGACACAGCGGGGGACACAGCGAGGACACAGGGGTACACAGCGGGACAGAGCGGGGACACAGCGGGACACAGCGGGACACAGCGGGGACAAAGCGTGGGACAGCAGGGAGACACAGCGGGACACAGCAGGACACAGCGTGGACACAGCGGGACACAGCGGGGACACAGCGGTACACAGAGGGACACAGGGGGGACACAGCTGGACACAGCGGGAGACACAGCAGGACACAGCGGGGGACACACCGGGACACAGTGGGGACAGAGCGGTACACAGCGGGGACACAGCAGAGGACACAGCGAGGGACAAAGCGAGACACCACGGGACACAGCGGGGACTCAGCGTAGACACAGTGGGGACCAGCAAGGACACAGCAGGGGACACAGCGGGACACAGCGGGGGACAAAGCAGCAACACAGCAGGACACAGCGGGGACACAACTGGGACACAGCGGGGACACAGCGGGACACAGCGGGACTCAGCAGTACACAGTGGGACTCAGTGGGGGACACAGCGGGACACAGCGGAGGACATAGAGGCGGACAAAGCGGGACACAGCGGGACACAGCGGGGGACACAGCGGGGGACAAAGCACGGAAACAGCGGGACACAGCGGGACACAGCGGGACACAGCGGGACACAGCGGGGACACAGCGGGGACACAGCGGGACACAGCGGGACTCAGCAGGGACACAGAGGGGCACAGCAATGACACTGCGGGGGACACAGCGGGACACAGCGAAGACACAGCGGGACACAGCAAGACTCAGCGGGACACAGCGGGACACAGCGGGGACACAGCAGGACACAGCAGGAACACAGCGGGGACACAGCAGGACACAGCTGGACACAGCGGGGACAAAGAGAGAACAGAGCGGGACACAGCAGGGACACAGCAGGACACAGCGGGAGAGAGCGGGGACACAGAGGGACACAGCGGGACACAGCAGGGACACAGCGAGGACACAGCGGGACACAGCGGGACACAGCGGGGCCAAGGCAGTGGACACAACGGGACAAAGCGGGAGACACAGCGGGACACAGCGCGACACAGCGAGGACAAAGCGGGACACACAATGTTCACATCGGGGGACAGCGGGGACACAGCGGGACACAGCGGGACACAGCAGGGACACAGCGGGGACAAAGCGTGGGACAGCAGGGAGACACAGCGGGACACAGCGGGACACAGCGGGGACACAGCGGGACACAGCGGGGACACAGCGGTACACAGAGGGACACAGCGGGGACACAGCTGGACACAGCGGGATACAGCGGGGGACAGAGCGGGACACAGCGTGGACACAGAGGGACACAGCGAGAAACAGCGTTGACAAAGCGGGGACACAGCAGGACACAGCGGGTACACAGCGGCGGACACAGCGGGACACAGCCAGATACAGCGGTAAGACAGCTGGGACACAGCGGGACACAGCGGGACACAGTGGGACACAGCGGGGACACAGCGGGGACACAGTGGGACACAGCGGGACACAGCGGGACTCAGCGGGTACACAGAGGGGCACAGCAAGGACACTGCGGGGGACACAGCGAAGACACAGCGGAACACAGCAGGACACAGCGTGACACAGCAGGACACAGCGGGGACACAGCAGGACACAGCAGGGACACAGCGGGGACACAGCTGGACACAGCTGGACACAGCGGGGACAAAGAGAGAACAGAATGGGACACAGCGGGGA
>NW_012285736.1:0-2244 GCF_000151885.1 Dipodomys ordii
GCGGGTGACACTGTGGGACACAGCGGGACACAGCGGGACACAGCGGGGGACACAGCGGGGACACAACGGGACACAGCGGGGACACAGCGGGGGACACAGCACGGACACAGCGGGACACAACAGGGGACACAGCGAGGACATAGCGTGATACAGCGGGAGACAGAGCGGGACACAGCGAGACACATCGGGGACACAGCGGGGACACAGCGGGACACAGCAGGGACACAGCGGGACACAGCGGGACACAGCGGGACACAGTGGGACACAGCTGGGGACACAGCAGGGACACAGAGGGACACAGTGGGACACTGCGGGGACACAGAGGGACACAGTGGGACACAGCGGGGACACAGCGGAACACAGCGGGAGACACAGCGGGGACACAGCCGGGACACAGGGGTACACAGCGGGACAGAGCGGGGACTCAGCGTGACACAGTGGGACACAGCTGGACACAGCGGGAGACACAACGGGACACAGCGGGGACAGAGCGGGACACAGAGGGAGACAAAGAGGGAGACACAGCGGGACACAGCGGGCGACACAGCGGGACACTGCGGGACACAGTGGGGACAGAGCGGGACACAGCGGGGACACAGCAGAGGACACAGCGGGGGACAAAGCGAGACACCACGGGACACAGTGGGACACAGCGGGGACACAATGGGGGTCACAGCGCGGACACAGTGGGACACAGCGGGGGACACAGCAAGGACACAGCGAGACACACAATATACACAGCGGGACACAGCGGGGGACACAGCGGGGACAAAACGGGACACAGCGGGGACACAGCGGGGGACACAGTGGGGACACAGCGGGACACAGCAGGGACACAGCGGGATACAGCGGGACACATCGGGGACACAGTGGGGACACAGCGGGACACAGCAGGAACACAGCGGGATACAACGGGGGACAGAGCGGGAAACAGCGTGGACACAGAGGGACACAGAGAGAAACAGCAGTGACAAAGCGGGGAAACAGCAGGACACAGCGGGGACGCAGCGGGGACAGAGTGGGACACAGCCAGACACAGCGGTAACAAAGCTGGGACACAGCGGGACACAGCGGGACAAAGTGGGACACAGCTGGGGACACAGCGGGGACACAGAGGGACACAGTGGGACACAGCGGGACACAGCAGGACACACTGGGACTCAGCGGGGACACAGAGGGGACATAGCAAGGACACTGCGGGGACAGAGCCGGACACAGCGGGACACAGCGGAGACACAGCGAGACACAGCAGGGACACAGTGGGGACACAGCGGGACACAGCGTAGACACAGCGGGACACAGTGGGCCTCAGCGGGGGATACAGCGGGACACTGCGGGGGACATAGAGGCGGACACAGCGGGATACAGCGGGACACAGCGGGACACAGCGGGGGAAACAGAGGAACACAGCGGGGACACAGCGGGACACAGCGGGGGTCATAGCGAGGACACAGCAGGTCGCAGGAGGACAAAGCGGAGACACAGGGGGGACACAGCTGGGGACACAGTGGTACACAGCAGGGGACACAGCGGGACACAGTGTAACACAGCGGGGACACAGCGGGGACACAGCGAGGACACAGCGGAACACAGCAGGGACACAGCGGGATACAGCGGGGGACACAGCAGGACACAGTGGGACACAGCGGGGACACAGCGAGGACACAGCGGGACACAGCGGGGCCAAGGCAGTGGACACAACGGGACACAGCGGGAGACACAGCGGGACACAGTGGGACACAGCGCGCCACAGCGGAGACACAGCGGGGGACACAGCGAGGACACAGCGGGACACACAATGTACACATCGGGGGACAGCGGGGACACAGGGGGACACACCAGGAAACAGCAGGGGACACAGCGAGGACATAGCGTGATACAGCGGGAGACACAGCGGGACACAGCGGGACACATCGGGGACACAGCGGGGACACAGCGGGACACAGCAGGGACACAGCGGGATACAGCGAGGGACAGAGTGGGACACAGCGTGGACACAGAGGGACACAGCGAGAAACAGCGGTGACAAAGCGGGGACACGGCGGGACACAGCGGGGACACAGCGGGACACAGCGGGGGTCATAGCGAGGACACAGCAGGTCACAGGAGGACAAAGCGGAGACACAGGGGGGACACAGCTGGGGACATAGTGGGACAGAGCAGGGGACACAACGGGACACAGCGGGACACAGCGGGACACACCGTGACACAGCGGGGACACAGCGAGGGACACAGCGAGGACAC
>NW_012285737.1:0-1925 GCF_000151885.1 Dipodomys ordii
TCCGGGACACAGTGGGGACAGAGCGGTACACAGCGGGGATACAGCAGAGGACACAGCGAGGGACAAACCGAGACACCACGGGACACAGCGGGGACACAGCGTGGACACAGCGGGGGACACAGCGGGGACACAGCGGGGGACACAGCAGGGACACAGCGGGATACAACGGGGGACAGAGCGGGAAACAGCGTGGACACAGAGGGACACAGAGAGAAACACCAGTGACAAAGCGGGGAAACAGCAGGACACAGCGGGGACGCAGCGGGGACAGAGTGGGACACAGCCAGACACAGCGGTAACAAAGCTGGGACACAGCGGGACACAGCGGGACAAAGTGGGACAGAGCTGGGGACACAGCGGGGACACAGAGGGACACAGTGGGACACAGCGGGACACAGCAGGACACACTGGGACTCAGCGGGGACACAGAGGGGACATAGCAAGGACACTGCGGGGACAGAGCCGGACACAGCGGGACACAGCGGAGACACAGCGAGACACAGCAGGGACACAGTGGGGACACAGCGGGACACAGCGTAGACACAGCGGGACACAGTGGGCCTCAGCGGGGGATACAGCGGGACACTGCGGGGGACATAGAGGCGGACACAGCGGGATACAGCGGGACACAGCGGGACACAGCGGGGGAAACAGAGGAACACAGCGGGGACACAGCGGGACACAGCGGGGGTCATAGCGAGGACACAGCAGGTCGCAGGAGGACAAAGCGGAGACACAGGGGGGACACAGCTGGGGACACAGTGGTACACAGCAGGGGACACAGCGGGACACAGTGTAACACAGCGGGGACACAGCGGGGACACAGCGAGGACACAGCGGAACACAGCAGGGACACAGCGGGATACAGCGGGGGACACAGCAGGACACAGTGGGACACAGCGGGGACACAGCGAGGACACAGCGGGACACAGCGGGGCCAAGCCAGTGGACACAACGGGACACAGCGGGAGACACAGCGGGACACAGTGGGACACAGCGCGCCACAGCGGAGACACAGCGGGGGACACAACGAGGACACAGCGGGACACACAATGTACACATCGGGGGACAGCGGGGACACAGGGGGACACACCAGGAAACAGCGGGGGACACAGCGAGGACATAGCGTGATACAGCGGGAGACACAGCGGGACACAGCGGGACACATCGGGGACACAGCGGGGACACAGCGGGACACAGCAGGGACACAGCAGGATACAGCGAGGGACAGAGTGGGACACAGCGTGGACACAGAGGGACACAGCGAGAAACAGCGTGACAAAGCGGGGACACAGCGGGACACAGCTGGGGACACAGCGGGGACACAGCGGGGACACAGCGGGACACAGCGGGGGTCATAGCGAGGACACAGCAGGTCACAGGAGGATAAAGCGGAGACACAGGGGGAACACAGCTGGGGACACAGTGGGACAGAGCAGGGGACACAGCCGGACACAGCAGGACACAGCGTGACACAGCAGGGACACAGCGGGGGACACAGCAAGGACACAGCGCGACACAGCGTACACACAGTGGCGGACAGCGGGGACACAGAGGGACACAGCGGGGACACAGCGAGGGCAAAGACGGGGACAGCAGGGAGACAAAGCGGGACACAGTGGGACACAGCGGGGACACAGCGGGGACACAGCCGGGACACAGGGGTACAAGCGGGACACAGCGGGACACAGTGTGACACAAGGGGACACAGCAGGACACAGCCGGGGACACAGCAGGAACGCAGCGGGGGACTCAGCGGGACACAGCCAAGACACAGGGTTACACAGCGGGACAGAGCGGGGACATAGCGGGACACAGTGGGACGCAGCGTGGACACAGGGAACACGGAGGGGGACACAGCGGGGACACAGCCGGGACACAGCGGGGGTCACAGCGGGACACAGCCAGAAACATTGGTAACAAAG
>NW_012285738.1:0-3605 GCF_000151885.1 Dipodomys ordii
ACAGTGTAGGAGAGGGGGACACAGAGGGACACAGAGGGACACAGCGGGGACACAGCGAGGACACAGCGGGACACAGCGGGACACAGCGAGGACAAGGCAGTGGACACAACGGAACACAGCCGGAGACACAGCGGGACACAGCGCGAAATAGCGGAGACACCTCGGGGGACACAGCGAGGACACAGCGGGACACACAATGTACACATCGGGGGACAGCGGGGACACAGCGGGACACCATGAGACACAGCGGGGGACACAGCGGGGACACAGCGGGACACAGCGGGGACACTGCGGGGGACACAGCGCGGACACAGCGGGAAACAACGGGGGACACAGCGAGGACATAGCGGGATACAGCGGGAGACACTGCGGGACACAGCGGGACACATCGGGGACATAGCGGGGACACAGCGGGACACAGCAGGGACACAGCGGGATACAGCGGGGGACAGAGCGGGACACTACGGGGACAGAGCAGGACACACAGGAGGACAAAGCGGGAGACACAGCAGGATATAGCGGGGGACACAGCGGGACAATGCGTGACACAGTGGGGACAGAGCGGGACACAGCGGGGACACAGCGGAGGACACAGCGGGGGACAAACCAAGACCCCACGGGACACAGCGGGGCACAGAGGGGAAACAGCTGGGACCCAGCGGGGACACAGCGGGCACTTAGCAACGACACAGCGGGGGACACAGTGGGGGACACAGCGGGGGACAAAGAGACGGACACAGCGGGACACATCGGGAACACAGTAGGGACACAGTAGGACACAGCGGGGACCCAGCGGGACACAGCTGGACACAGCGGGGACAAAGAGAGAACAGAGCGGGACACAGCGTGGACACAGCGGGGACACAGCAGGACACAGCGGGGGAGAGTGGGGACACAGAGGGACACAGCGGGACACAGCGGGGACACAGAAGGGACACAGCGTGTCACTGCCGTGCCAAGGCAGTGGACACAAAGGGACACAGCAGGAGACACA
Organism: Dipodomys ordii; assembly: GCF_000151885.1. Taxonomy (NCBI): domain Eukaryota; kingdom Metazoa; phylum Chordata; class Mammalia; order Rodentia; family Heteromyidae; genus Dipodomys; species Dipodomys ordii. Next base: position 995 of record NW_012285738.1, read on the forward strand.
GCGGGACACAGCGCGACACAGCGAGGACACAGCGGGACACACAATGTTCACATCGGGGGACAGCGGGGACACAGCGGGACACAGCGAGACACAGCGGGGACACAGCAGGGACAAAGCGAGATACAGTGGGGGACAGAGCGGGACACAGCGGGGACAGAGCGGGACACAGAGGGGGACAAAGCAAGACCCCACGTGACACAGCGTGACACAGAGGGGAAACAGCGGGGACACAGCGGGTACACAGCGGGGACTCAGCAACGACACAGCGGGGGACACAGCGGGACACAGTGGGGGACACAGCAAGGACACTGCGGGGGACAGAGCAGGACACAGAGGGACACAGCGGGACACATCCGGGACACAGCAGGGACACAGCGGGACCCAGCTGGACACAGTGGGGACAAAGAGAGAACAGAGTGGGACACAGCGTCGACACAGCAGGACACAGCAGGACACAGCGGGAGAGAGCGGGGACACAGAGGGATACAGCGGGACATAGCGGGGACACAGCGAGGACACAGCAGGACACAGCGGGGCCAAGGCAGTGGACACAACGGGACACAGCGGGAGACACAGCGGGACACAGCACGACACAGCGAGGACACAGCGGGACACACAATGTTCACATCGGGGGACAGCGGGGACACAGCGGGACACAGCGGGACACAGCGGGGACACAGCGGGACACAGCGGGGACACAGCGGTACACAGAGGGACACAGCGGGGACACAGCTGGACACAGCGGGAGACACAGCAGGACACAGCGGGGGCACACCGGGACACAGTGGGGACAGAGCGGTACACAGCGGGGACACAGCAGAGGACACAGCGGGGGAAAAAGCGAGACACCACGGGACACAGCGGGGACTCAGCGTGGACACAGTGGGGACCAGCAAGGACACAGCGGGGGACACAGCGGGATACAGCGGGGGACAAAGCAGCGACACAGCAGGACACAGCGGGGACACAGCGGGGACACAGCGGGACACAGCGGGACTCAGCAGGACACAGTGGGACTCAGCGGGGGACACAGCGGGACACAGCGGGGGACATAGAGGCGGACAAAGCGGGACACAGCGGGACACAGCGGGACACAGCGGGGGACACAGCAGGGGACAAAGCGCGGACACAGCGGGACACAGCGGGACACAGGGGGACACAGCGGAGGACACAGCGCGGACACAGCGGGACACAACAGGGGACACAGCGAGGACATAGCGTGATACAGCGGGAGACACAGAGGGACACAGCGGGACACAGCGGGGACACAGCGGGACACAGCAGGCACACAGAGGGATACAGCAGGGGACAGAGCGGGACACAGAGTGGACACAGAGGGACACAGCAAGAAACAGCTGTGACAAAGCAGGGACACAGCAGGACACAGCGGGGACACAGTAGGGACGCAGCTGGGGACACAGCGGGACACAGCTAGACACAGTGGTAACAAAGCTGGGACACAGCGGGACACAGCGGGACACAGTGGGACACAGCTGGGGACACAGCGGGGGACATAGAGGCGGACACAGCAGGACACAGCGGGACACAGCGGGACACAGCGGGGACACAGCAGGACACAACGGGGACACAGTCGGGACACAGCGGGACTCAGCAGGACACAGTGGGACTCAGTGGGGGACACAGCGGGACACAGTGGGGGACATAGAGGCGGACACAGAGGGACACAGCGGGACACAACGGGGACACAGCTGGGACACAGCGGGACACAGCAGGGACACAGCGGGATACACCGGGGGGGACAGAGCGGGACACAGCGTGGACACAGAGGGACACAGCGAGAAACAGCCTTGACAAAGCGGGGACACAGCGGGACACAACGGGGACACAGCTGGGACACAGTGGGACACAGCAGGGACACAGCGGGATACAGCGGGGGACAGAGCGGGACACAGCGTGGACACAGAGGGACACAGCGAGAAACAGCGTTGACAAAGCGGTGACACAGCAGGACACAGCGGGTACACAGCTGGGACACAGCGGGACACTGCCAGATACAGTGATAACACAGCTGGGACACAGCGGGACACAGCGGGACACAGCGGGGACACAGCGGGGACACAGCGGGACACAGCGGGACACAGCAGGACTCAGCGGGGACACAGAGGGGCACAGCAAGGACACTGCTGGGGACACAGCGGGACACAGCAAAGACACAGCGGGACACAGCAGGACACAGCGGGACACAGCGGGGACACAGCAGGACACAGCGGGGACACAGCGGGGACACAGCGGGGACACAGCAGGACACAGCTGGACACAGTGGGACACAGCGGGACACAGCGGGGCCAAGGCAGTGGACACAACGGGACACAGCGGGAGACACAGCGGGACACAGCGTGACACAGCGAGGACACAGCGGGACACACAATGTTCACATCGGGGGACAGCGGGGACACAGCGGGACACAGCGGGACACAGCGGGGACACAGCGGGGCAAAGAGGGACAAAGCGGGACACAGCGGAGACAGCGGGACACAGCGGGGACACAGCGGGACACAGCGGGGACACAGCGGTACACAGAGGGACACAGCGGGGACACAGCTGGACACAGCGGGAGACACAGCATGACACAGCGGGGGACACACCGGGA